>NW_027308605.1:0-87882 GCF_047496885.1 Scyliorhinus torazame | reverse complement strand
CCATCATGTTGGGATAAGAAGTCGACCATTTAGGACTGATATGAGAGTTGTGAATCTTTGGAAGCAGTGAAAACTCAGCTGGGGAGTATATTCAAGACAGAGGCTGAAGAGTTTTTGGGGCACTGCGGTATTGAGGGAGAGTAGAATCAGGGTTGAAGATCAGCAATGTATGGTACAGCAGGCTCAAGGGACCACGGGGCCTAATCTGGTTACTATTTCTTACATTTTCTGGAGATCAGTCCAACTCTAGACCCCAGTCCAGCTACAGGTTAGAAATATACAGCTAGCTAATGAGTTACAAAGAGAGGAAAATACACTGCCATCCATTTGCAGCATGAGTTCTTCTTTCACAGATACCCGACTCGTTACTCTCGCACTCCTCCTCCCACCCAGTGTTTTACAACATGCTTTGCGGGAGACGTACAGAAGTAAGGGTGTTCCATGGCCTCTCTCGCCGTAAGCCGTGCTTGGTGATCGTAACGGAGCAACTTGTCCAAGAAGTCCAGGGCCTCTGAGCTGACCAAGTGCTGGTTCTCACTGTGTACAAAGCGCTCCCACCTCTTCCGAGAATGCCTGAAGGTGAAGGGGGACGACACGGGTTAACAACTATTGGAAACACGTCAAATTAGTCCCTCAGAGGCACCGCCAAAACCATTTCAAATACAAGTTATTATAGTGGGTAGCGGGCAGCACTGTAGCGCAGTGGTTAGCACTGCTGCCTATGGCGCGGAGGACCCGGGTTCGATCCCAGCTCGGGTCACTGATCGTATGGAGTTTGCACATTCACCCGTGTCTGCGTGGGTTTCACCCCCACAACCCAAAGGTAAATGATCTGGAGCTGAAGGCACTGTTGCTAAGTTTGCAGATGATACAAAGATCTGTTGAGGGACAGGTAGTATTGAGGAAGCAAGGGGGGCTGCAGAAGGACTTGGACAGGCGTAGGAGAGTGGGCAATGAAGTGGCAAATGAAATACAATGTGGAAAAGTGTGAAGGTATGCGCACTTTGGAAGGAGGAATTTAGGCATAGACTATTTTCTAAATGGGGAAATGTTTTGGAAATCAGAAACAAAGGCACTTGGGAGTCCTTGTTCACGATTCTCTTAAGGTTAATGTGCAGGTTCAGTCGGCAGTTAGGAAGGCAAATGCAATGTTAGCATTCATGTCAAGAGGGCTAGAATACAAGACCAGAGATGTACTTCTGAGGCTGTATAAGGCTCCGGTCAGTCCCCATTTGGAGTATTGTGCGCAGTTTTGGGTGCAGTAGCTAAGGAAGGATGTGCTGGCCTTTGAAAGGGTCCAGAGGAGGTTCACAAGATTAATCCCTGGAATGAAGAGCTTGTCGTATGAGGAACGGTTGAGGACTCTGGGTCTGTACTCGTTGGAGTTTAGAAGGATGAGGGGGGATCTTATTGAAACTTACAGGATACTGCGAGGCCTGGATAGAGTGGAACGTGGAGAGGATGTTTCCACTTGTAGGAAAAACTAGAACCAGAGGGTACCATCTCAGACTAAAGGGACGATCCTTTAAAACAGAGATGAGGAGAAATTTCTTCAGCCAGAGGGTGGTGAATCTGTGGAACTCTTTGCCGCAGAAGGCTGTGGAGGCCAAATCACGGAGTGTCTTTAAGACAGAGATAGATAGGTTCTTGATTAATAAGGGGATCAGGGGTTATGGGGAGAAGGCAGGAGAATGGGGATGAGAAAATATCAGCCATGATAGAATGGCGGAGCAGACTAGATGGGCCGAGTGGCCTAATTCTGCTCTTATGTCTTATAGTCTTATGGAATCTCTGCCTAAGGCCAGGAGCGAGTTTTGTACCAAAACCTCTTGATTGAGAGGCGAATGGTCAAGATCTGAGCCAAGCTGATACCTACAGTTTGGAAGGACTGTGATTAAAAGTGAAATGGTTTTTTTTCTTGAGCGAACTTTTAAAGCGGGTTGTACACTGGAGCAGCCGAATGGCCTTATCCCCAGGCTGTGCACCTGGAAGGGCCGAATGGCCTTATCCCCAGGCTGTGCTCCTGGAAGGGCCGAATGGCCTTATCCCCAGGCTGTGCTCCCGAGAGGGCTGAATGGCCTTATCCCCAGGCTGTGCACCTGGAAGGGCCGAATGGCCTTATCCCCATGCTGTGCTCCTGAGAGGGCTGAATGGCCTTATCCCCATGCTGTGCTCCTGAGAGGGCTGAATGGCCTTATCCCCATGCTGTGCTCCTGGAAGGGCCGAATGGCCTTATCCCCATGCTGTGCACCTGGAAGGGCCGAATGGCCTTATCCCCATGCTGTGCACCTGGAAGGGCCGAATGGCCTTATCCCCAGGCTGTGCACCTGGAAGGGCCGAATGGCCTTATCCCCAGTCTGTGCTCCTGGAAGGGCTGAATGGCCTTATCCCCATGCGGGGCACCTGGAGGGAAATTGTCCCATTGGGCAGATGCAACATGGGTTCACAAAGGGTAGGTCGTGTCGGACTAATTTGGTAGAATTTTTTGAGGACGTTACCAGTGCAGTAGATAACGGGGAGCCAATGGATGTGGTATATCTGGATTTCCAGAAAGCTTTTGACAAGGTGCCACACAAAAGGTTGCTGCATAAACTAAAGATGCATGGCATTGAGGGTAAAGTGGTAGCATGGGTAGAGGATTGGTTAACTAACAGAAAGCAGAGAGTGGGGATAAATGGGTGTTTCTCTGGTTGGCAACCTGTAACTAGTGGGGTCCCTCAAGGATCAGTGTTGGGCCCGCAGTTGTTCACAATTTACATGGATGATTTGGAGTTGGGGACCAAGTGCAATGTGTCAAAGTTTGCAGACAACACTAAGATGAGTGGTAAAGCAAAAAGTGCAGAGGATACCGGAAGTCTGCAAAGGGATTTGGATAGGCTAAGTGAATGGGCTAGGGTCTGGCAGATGGAATTCAATGTTGCCAAGTGTGAGGCTATCCATTTTGGGAGGAATAACAGCAGAATGGATTATTATTTAAATGGTAAGAAATTAAAACATGCTGCTGTGCAGAGGGACCTGGGTGTGCTGGTGCACGAGTCACAAAAAGTTGGTGTGCAGGTGGAACAGGTGATTAAGAAAGCTAATCGAGTTTTGTCTTTCATTGCTAGAGGGATGGAATTCAAGACTAGGGAGGTTATGCTGCAACTGTATACGGTGTTATTGAGGCCGCACCTGGAGTATTGTGTTCAGTTTTGGTCTCCTTTCCTGAGAAAGGACATATTGGCACTGGAGGGAGTGCAGAGGAGATTCACTCGGTTGATCCCAGAGTTGAGGGGATTAGATTATGACGAGAGGTTGAGTAGACTGGGACTGTACTCATTGGAGTTTAGAAGGATGCGGGGGGATCTTATTGAGACATAGAAAATTATGAAGGGAATAGATAGGATAGATGCGGGCAGGTTGTTTCCACTGGTCGGGGAAAGCAGAACTAGGGGGCATAGCCTCAAAATAAGGGGAGGTAGATTTAGGACGGAGTGTAGGAGGAACTTCTTCACCCAAAGGGTTGTGAATCTCTGGAATTCCTTGCCCAGTGAAGCAGTTGAGGCTCCTTCTTTAAACGTTTTTAAGAAAAAGATAGATGCCTTTCTAAAGAATAAAGGGATTAAGGGTTATGGTGTACGGGCCGGAGAGTGGAGCTGAGTCCACAAAGATCAGCCATGATCTCATTAAATGGCGGAGCAGGCTCGAGGGGTCAGATGGCCTAATCCTTCTCCTAGTTCTTATGTTCTTATGAATGGCCTTATCCCCAGGCTGTGCATGTGGAAGGGCCGAATGGCCTTATCCCCATGCTGTGCACCTGGAAGGGCCGAATGGCCTTATCCCCATGCTGTGCATCTGGAAGGGCCGAATGGCCTTATCCCCAGGCTGTGCACCTGGAAGGGCCGAATGGCCTTATCCCCAGGCTGTGCACCTGGAAGGGCCGAATGGCCTTATCCCCATGCTGTGCACCTGGAAGGGCCGAATGTCCTTATCCCCATGCTGTGCATCTGGAAGGGCTGAATGGCCTTATCCCCAGTCTGTGCTCCTGTTGTTTTGCTGGGTCGTCCCAGTTCTAATAGCTCAGCATCTCCACTAAGAGGAGCACAGTGGTATTGCAGTAATCTGCTACATATAATGGAAGGGTAATATTAGCCAGGATTTCTCCTCATTACTGATCCCATACTGTACTCTCGGCTCATACAGGCACATGTGAACAAGACACAGCTCCCACAGAACCACAGATCAGCAACAGTGCCTTCAGCAGAGGCGAAGACCATCAAGATGGCTTCTGCTGGCAATAATGGACAAATGGAAGGAAACGTCCTGCCACTCCCCTCCTCAACACCCCGTCCCCCCCACCCACAAATCCCTGTCCCCAACCCCTGCCCCATGTTGTCAAACTTGTACAAAAGAGCTGAACTCCAAGGACGGCACATAGCACTGTGGTTAGCACTGTTGCTTCACAGCTCCAGGGTTTCAGGTTCAATTCCCAGCTTGGGTCACTGTCTGTGTGGAGTCTGCACGTTCTCCCCGTGTCTGTGTGGGTTTCCTCCGGGTGCTCCGGTTTCCTCCCACAAGTCTCGAAAGATGTGCTTGTTAGGTGAAGTGGACATTCTGAATTCTCCCGCAGTGTACCCGAACAGGTGCCGGAATGTGGCGACTAGGGGATTTTCACAGTAACTTCATTGCAGTGTATTGCAGTGTAAGCCTATTTATGCCAATAAAGTTTATTATATTATATTATACATACTGTGGCTACAAGAGGTCAGAGGCTAGGAATCCTGCGGTGAGTAACTCACCTCCTGACTCCCCAAACCTCCATCTACAAGGCACAAGTCAGGAGTGTGATGGAATTTTCTTTAAATACATTTTTTGCATGATGCGGGTGTCGCTGGCAGGGCCAGCATTTATTGTCCATCCCGAATTGTCCTCAAGAAGGCGGTGTTGAGCTGCAGTCTCCGAGGGATAGGTATTTGTAACTGTTGGATACATTGGAGTGGCTTGTTCAGCCATTTCAGAGGGCATTGAAGAGTCGACTACATTGCTGTGGATCTGAAGTCACACGTAGGCCAGACCAGGTAAGGAGGGGGGGGGGATTTCCTGCCCTAAAGGACACGAGTGAACCAAATGGACTTTTACTGAATTCAAATTCCACCAGCAGCCGCGGTGGGATTCGAACCACGGTCCCAAGAGCATTTCCTGGATCCCTGGACAGTGACAATATCACTGCACCACCACCTTCCATCGAGAGCAGCAGAGACTGGGTCATTGAATATGACTGAATTAGACAGATTTTTGATTGACAAGAGTACAGGTAAAGAAGTGGAGTTAAGACCATGATCAGATCGGGCTTGATCTTATCAAATGGTGGCACAGGATCGAGGGGCCAAATGGCCTGCTCCTGCTTCTGGTGATCTTAAATTGACTGTCAGCTTTTCGGGGGATTGGGCAAAAGGAGGGAGTGATGGAATTCCAGATTTTCAATACACTCGTGAAATAGGTAGGAGGCCTGAGCAATGACTGGGGAGGTCCCAAACACAACATTAGGTCTCAGTTTAAGTGAACTGATCCCAGCTACAGTAACAGAGGGAGGGTTATAGAATGGAAGCACAACGCAGCTGGGAGTGGGGGCGGAGCCAGGGTTCCTACGCCGGTGGAATGATTGACAACGGTAGAGTCAGGTGAGAGCAGGACAACACTCCGCGGCGAAACGCACTCCCCGTGCTTCACGGTTGGATTAACTTCCTGAGCGTATCCAAGCAGACATGCACGACCAATAGCCTCTTGAATGAGCAAAACATTTCCCCATCAACACACGATTAAAAATTTTTTTTTTTTTTTTAGATTATCCAATTATTTTTTTCAATTAAGAGGCAATTTAGTGTGGCCAATCCACCTATACTGCACATCTTTTTGGGTTGTGGGGGTGAAACCCACGCAGACACGGGGATCAACACACAATCTTGACGTTAAAAGGCTCGGGCCCCAATGTAGTAACATGTTCTCTTTTGCAGTCTCGCTATAAATACTTCCTCGAGCCCAACCCTTCAAGGTTTCATTGAATAAATAAAATACCGTGAGGACTCACCTGCCCAAAATATCATTAAAACGTGGGTCTAGCTCAATGTTGTATTTGTCAATATAATCGTACAAATCTTCTGTTCCCAGCACCTTCGCAATTCTAACCAACTAGAAAACAAGTGAATAATAATTCAATGATCTGGGTCGACAGAGCATCATTTCACAATCTGCAAACAGCATGGAATTCAGGAATGTGCACAAAGGGAGGACACTCCAGGGGACATAAAGCGACTGGTGAAACGGGCAGACACACAGTGCTTGCAATTTAAAGTGAAATGATATATTTTGGTTGGAAGAATGAGGAGGGGCAATATCAAGTAAACAGTACGACTCTAAAGAAACAGAAAGCCCGATGGGCGTAGGTACAGATGAAAGGGCACTTAAGGTTGTTAAAAGGTAGTCAGGAGCCTCGCCTTACAGGGGCACAGAGCATAAACTCAATGAATTTACACAAAGCCATTTCAAATCACTGGTTGGGCCTCAAGGTGGAGTAGTGCGTCCAATTCGGGACATCACACTTGAGGAAGGACATGAAGGACTCCCAGAATCCGGTTTGCTTTATTGACCACTCTCTCAACTTATCTTGCCATCTTCAAAGTTGCCCCATGTAACACAGTGAGCTCTGATCTGGAATGTGCCCTCTGAAAGGGCGGCGGAAGCAGGTTCAAGAACTTTCAAAGAAAAATTGGACAAATATTGGCAGGGAAGCAAATTGCAGAGCTATGAGGAAAGGAGAGAGTGTGGAACAAATTGGACAGGCCTTCCAAAGAGACAGCACAGGGACAATGGGCTGAATGGCGTCCTCCATTCCTGCGCTGCATTGCTCGGTGAAAATCAGATAGAGCAGCAACCATTTTGGGTGAAGTAAGCTCAGCAGAGGGTGGAAGCTAAAGGGGTGCAGCGAGAATGCACGCGTGAGAATGGAGACACAGGGGGAGCAAAAAAAAATAACACTTGCAAAACGGTGCAGACACGCAAGAGCAAAAGAGAGAGCGAGCAGGACAGAGAACAATGGCGACCTGCTGCCTGCTTGGTTGGCTTTCCTTGCATTTTCCTCTTTTTTTTTAAATAAATATTTTATTGAAAATTTTTGGTCAACCAACACAGTACATTGTGCATCCTTTACACAATATTACAACAACACAAATAACAATGACCTATTTTATAAACAAAAAATGAATAAATAATAAATAACAAAAATGAAAACTAACCCTAATTGGCAACTGCCTTGTCACAAGTAACACTCTCCAAAAATATAATTTAACAGTCCAATATATAATTATCTGTCGCAACGACCTATACATACTATACAGTATATATTAACAACCCTGAGAGTCCTTCTGGTTCCTCCTCCCCCCCCCCCCTCCCCCACCCGCCCCGATCCTGGGCTGCTGCTGCTGCCTTCTTTTTTCCATTCCCTCTATCTTTCTGCGAGGTATTCGAAGAACGGTTGCCACCGCCTGGTGAACCCTTGAGCCGACCCCCTTAGAATGAACTTAATCCGCTCTAGCTTTATAAACCCTGCCATGTCATTTATCCAGGTCACCACCCCCTGGGGCTTGGCTTCTTTCCACATTAACAATATCCTGCGCCGCTACTAGGGACGCAAAGGCCAAAACATCGGCCTCTCTCGCCTCCTGCACTCCCGGCTCTTGTGCAACCCCAAATATAGCCAACCCCCAGCTTGGTTCGACCCGGACCCCCACTACTTTTGAAAGCACCTTTGTCACCCCCATCCAAAACCCCTGTAGTGCCGGGCATGACCAAAACATATGGGTATGATTCGCTGGGCTTCTCGAGCACCTCGCACACCTATCCTCCACCCCAAAAAATTTACTGAGCCGTCATATGCGCCCTGTGTAATACCTTAAACTGAATCAGGCTTAGCCTGGCACACGAGGACGACGAGGTTACCCTGCTTAGGGCATCTGCCCACAGCCCCTCCTCGTTCTCCTCCCCCAGCTCTTCTTCCCATTTCCCTTTTAGTTCATCTACCATAGTCTCCCCTTCGTCCCTCATTTCCCTATATATATCTGACACCTTACCATCCCCCACCCATGTCTTTGAGATCACTCTGTCCTGCACCTCTTGTGTCAGGAGCTGCGGGAATTCCCTCACCTGTTGCCTCGCAAAAGCCCTCAGTTGCATATACCTGAATGCATTCCCTTGGGGCAACCCATATTTCTCGGTCAGCGCTCCCAGACTCGCGAACTTCCCATCCACAAACAGATCTTTCAGTTGCGTTATTCCTGCTCTTTGCCACATTCCATATCCCCCATCCATTCCCCCCGGGGCAAACCTATGGTTGTTTCTTATCGGGGACCCCCCCAAGGCTCCAGTCTTTCCCCTGTGCAGTCTCCACTGTCCCCAAATCTTCAGTGTAGCCACCACCACCGGGCTTGTGGTGTAGTTCCTCGGTGAGAACGGCAATGGGGCTGTCACCATAGCCTGTAGGCTAGTCCCCCTACAGGACGCCCTCTCTAATCTCTTCCACGCCGCTCCCTCCTCCTCTCCCATCCACTTACTCACCACTGAAATATTAGCGGCCCAATAATACTCACTTAGGCTCGGTAGTGCCAGCCCCCCCCCCTATCCCTGCTACGCTGTAAGAATCCCTTCCTCACTCTCGGGGTATTCCCGGCCCACACAAAACCCATGATGCTCTTTTCAATCCTTTTTTAAAAAGCCTTCGTGATCACCACCGGGAGGCACTGAAACACAAAGAGGAATCTCGGGAGGACCACCATCTTAACCGCCTGCGCCCTCCCTGCCAGTGACAGGGATACCATATCCCATTTCTTGAAATCCTCCTCCATTTGTTCCACCAACCGCGTTAAATTTAACCTATGCAATGTGCCCCAATTCTTGGCTATCTGGATCCCCAGGTAACGAAAGTCCCTTGTTACCTTCCTCAACGGTAGGTCCTCTATTTCTCTACTCTGCTCCCCTGGATGCACCACAAACAACTCACTTTTCCCCATGTTCAATTTATACCCTGAAAAATCCCCAAACTCCCCAAGTATCCGCATTATTTCTGGCATCCCCTCCGCCGGGTCTGCCACGTTTAGTAGCAAATCGTCCGCATACAAAGATACCCGGTGTTCTTCTCCTCCTCTAAGTACTCCCCTCCACTTCTTGGAACCCCTCAACGCTATCGCCAGGGGCTCAATCGCCAGTGCAAACAATAATGGGGACAGAGGGCATCCCTGCCTTGTCCCTCTATGGAGCCGAAAATATGCAGATCCCCGTCCATTCGTGACCACGCTCGCCATCGGGGCCCTATACAACAGCTGCACCCATCTAACATACCCCTCTCCAAAACCAAATCTCCTCAACACCTCCCACAAATAATCCCACTCCACTCTATCAAATGCTTTCTCGGCATCCATCGCCACTACTATCTCCGTTTCCCCCTCTGGTGGGGCCATCATCATTACCCCTAACAACCTCCGTATATTCGTATTCAGCTGTCTCCCCTTCACAAACCCAGTTTGGTCCTCATGGACTACCCCCGGGACACAATCCTCTATCCTCATTGCCATTACCTTGGCCAGGATCTTAGCATCTACATTTAGGAGGGAAATAGGTCTATAGGACCCGCATTGTAGCGGGTCCTTTTCCTTCTTTAAGAGAAGCGATATCGTTGCTTCAGACATAGTCGGGGGCAGTTGTCCCCTTTCCTTTGCCTCATTAAAGGTCCTTGTCAATACCGGGGCGAGCAAGTCCACATATTTTCTATAGAATTCGACTGGGAATCCATCCGGTCCCGGGGCCTTTCCCGCCTGCATGCTCCTAATTCCTTTCACCACTTCCTCGATCTGTGCTCCCAGTCCCACCCTTTCCTGCTCTTCCACCTTGGGAAATTCCAGCCGATCCAAGAAGCCCATCATTCTCTCCCTCCCATCCGGGGGTTGAGCTTCATATAATTTTTTATAAAATGTCTTGAACACTCCATTCACTCTCTCCGCTCCCCGCTCCATCTCTCCTTCCTCATCCCTCACTCCCCCTATTTCCCTCGCTGCTCCCCTTTTCCTCAATTGGTGTGCCAGCAACCTGCTCGCCTTCTCCCCATATTCGTACTGTACACCCTGTGCCTTCCTCCATTGTGCCTCTGCAGCGCCCGTAGTCAGCAAGTCAAATTCTACATGTAGCCTTTGCCTTTCCCTGTACAGTCCCTCCTCCGGTGCTTCCGCATATTGTCTGTCCACCCTCAAAAGTTCTTGCAGCAACCGCTCCCGTTCCTTACTCTCCTGCTTCCCTTTATGTGCCCTTATTGATATCAGCTCCCCTCTAACCACCGCCTTCAACGCCTCCCAGACCACTCCCACCTGGACCTCCCCATTATCATTGAGTTCCAAGTACTTTTCAATGCACCCCCTCACCCTTAGACACACCCCCTCATCTGCCATTAGTCCCATGTCCATTCTCCAGGGTGGGCGCCCTCCTGTTTCCTCCCCTATCTCCAAGTCTACCCAGTGTGGAGCGTGATCCGAAATGGCTATAGCCGTATACTCCGTTCCCCTCACCTTCGGGATCAACGCCCTTCCCAGCACAAAAAAGTCTATTCGCGAGTAGACTTTATGGACATAGGAGAAAAACGAGAACTCCTTACTCCTAGGTCTGCTAAATCTCCACGGGTCTACACCTCCCATCTGCTCCATAAAATCTTTAAGTACCTTGGCTGCTGCCGGCCTCCTTCCAGTCCTGGACTTCGACCTATCCAGCCCTGGTTCCAACACCGTATTAAAATCTCCCCCCATTATCAGCTTTCCCATCTCTAGGTCCGGAATGCGTCCTAGCATCCGCCTCATAAAATTGGCATCATCCCAGTTCGGGGCATATACGTTTACCAAAACCACCGTCTCCCCCTGTAGTTTGCCACTCACCATCACGTATCTGCCCCCGTTATCCGCCACTATAGTCTTTGCCTCGAACATTACCCGCTTCCCCACTAATATAGCCACCCCCCTGTTTTTCGCATCTAGCCCCGAATGGAACACCTGCCCCACCCATCCTTTACGCAGCCTAACCTGGTCTATCAGTTTCAGGTGCCTTTCCTGTAACATAACCACATCTGCCTTAAGTTTCTTAAGGTGTGCGAGTACCCGTGCCCTCTTTATCGGCCCGTTCAGCCCTCTCACGTTCCACGTGATCAGCCGGGTTGGGGGGCTTCCTACCCCCCCCCCTTGTCGATTAGCCATCCCCTTTTTCCAGCTCCTCACCCGGTTCCCACGCAGCTGTATCTCCCCCAGGCGGTGCCCCCCCGCCCATCCCCTCCCATACCAGCTCCCCCCTCTCCCCAGCAGCAGCAACCCAGTAATTCCCCCCTCCCACCCACCCCGCTAGATCCCCCGCTAGCGTAATTACTCCCCCCATGTTGCTCCCAGAAGTTAGCAAACTCTGGCCGACCTCGGCTTCCCCCCGTGACCTCGGCTCGCACCGTGCGACGCCCCCTCCTTCCTGCTTCTCTATTCCCGCCATGATTATCATAGCGCGGGAACCAAGCCCACGCTTCTCCCTTGGCCCCGCCCCCAATGGCCAACGCCCCATCTCCTCCACCTCCCCTCCTCCCCCATTCACCACCTGTGGAAGAGAGAAAAGTTACCACATCGCAGGATTAGTACATAAAACTCCTCTTTCCCCCCTTTTTAACCCCCCTCTTCGCCCCCCACATTCGCCCCACCACTTTGTTCAAACGTTCTTTTTAATAACCCGCTCATTCCAGTTTTTCTTCCACAATAAAAGTCCACGCTTCATCCGCCGTCTCAAAGCAGTGGTGCCTCCCTTGATATGTGACCCACAGTCTTGCCAGTTGTAGCATTCCAAATTTTATCTTCTTTTTATGAAGCACCGCCTTGGCCCGATTAAAGCTCGCCCTCCTTCTCGCCACCTCCGCACTCCAGTCTTGATAAACGCGGATCACCGCGTTCTCCCATTTACTGCTCCGAGTTTTCTTTGCCCATCTAAGGACCATTTATCTATCCTTAAAACGGAGGAATCTCACCACTATGGCTCTGGGAATTTCTCCTGCTCTCGGTCCTCGCGCCATCACTCGGTATGCTCCCTCCACCTCCAACGGACCCGCCGGGGCCTCCGCTCCCATTAACGAGTGCAGCATCGTGCTCACATATGCCCCGACGTCCGCTCCCTCCGCACCTTCAGGAAGACCAAGAGTCCTCAGGTTGTTCCTCCTTGCGTTGTTCTCCAGTGCCTCCAACCTTTCCACACATCGTTTCTGATGTGCCTCATGCATCTCCGTCTTCACCACCAGGCCCTGTATGTCGTCCTCATTCTCGGCTGCCTTTGCCTTCACGACCCGAAGCTCCCGCTCCTGGGTCTTTTGTTCCTCCTTTAGCCCTTCGATCGCCTGTAGTATCGGGGCCAACAGCTCTTTCTTCATTTCCTTTTTGAGCTCTTCCACACAGCATTTCAAGAACTCTTGTTGTTCAGGGCCCCATGTTAAACTGCCACCTTCCGACGCCATCTTGGTTTTTGCTTGCCTTCCTTGCCGCTGTTCTAAAGGATCCACTGCAATCCGGCCACTTTCTCCTCCTTTTTTCATCCGTATCCAGGGGGGATTCCCTTCTGGTTTACCGCACAGTGTTTTTAGCCGTCAAAATTGCCGTTGGGGCTCCTATCAAGAGCCCAAAAGTCCGTTTCACCGGGAGCTGCCGAAACGTGCGACTCAGCTGGTCATCGCCGCACCCGGAAGTCCTGCATTTTCCTCTTTTGAACAGCATAAGACAAGAATGACCAGAGTTTGACAAAATCATTAACTACGGTGGCTGAGGTAGGCTGATTGTGCAGTGGTCAATGGGCTAGGGGGAAACCCTCGTTTCCTTCCTTGCTGCTAATTAATAATGCTCGCAGGTAAATGGGCAAATGGCGGGCGAGGGAAAGAGGGGCAACTGTGAGAGAAACAGGGTATTAGTCTCCTGTCTAATACTCTCTCTGCAATTAGCTTGATACATCTGGAAAATAAAGATATCCACCTGGTCATAGTTGTCGTGCCCATGAAAAAAGGGCTCCTTTCTGAAGATCATGCTCGCCAGCATACAGCCTAAACTCCACATGTCTAGACTGTAGTCGTACATCTAGGAGAGAACAGGTGGTTTAGTTAAGTCGGTTAACATAGCTTTCACTGCACCGCAGTCGTTTTAACATTCTGGTCAACTAGGGATTAACTCAATATCATTACTGATCTACGGATAATGAGTCAATTCCTTTTGAAATGCCTCACTTGACCCTGCCCCAGTGCTCTCTCAGCCATCAGACAGTGCACCCCAGATCCAAACTGTTGTGTTGGGTGCTCTGGATCCGTGGAACACATACAGGTCACCAACACTTGAAACAGTGCAACACTCTTTTATTGAATCATTAACTGTTTAACATACTCTGACTATGGGTTAACACGATACCAGCTTTAACTAAAGACCTTTGCCTTGTCCTAACCACAGTACTAAGTCTTACAACACCAGGTTAAAGTCCAACAGGTTTATTTCGATGTCACTAGCTTTCGGAGCGCTGCTCCTTCCTCAGGTTGATTCACCTGAGGAAGGAGCAGCGCTCCGAAAGCTAGTGACATCGAAACAAACCTGTTGGACTTTAACCTGGTGTTGTAAGACTTCGTACTGTGCTCACCCCAGTCCAACGCCGGCATCTCCACATCATTGTCCTAACCAGTCGATGCACTCAGCACATGGTGAATGTCTGTGCTGCAGGCTGTGAGCTCTGTCCTCCTAGCTAGCTGCAGCTCGAATGAGCGGGAACTCTGATGTCCCCTGTCTTTATAGTGCGTGTGCTCTCACTGGTGATTGGCTGCGGTGTTGTGTATGTTGATTGGTCCCACTGTGTGTCCATCAGTGTGTGTCTGCACCATGATATACTGGTGTATATTATGACATTCTCCCTTTAATAAAATAAAGTACATGTGTGGCAATAGGTAGTGCATGGTGAGAATGTCCCTGACTACGTGTGTGCGAAATATTTGCAGGACTATGTACATGAGAATTAAGCTATTTACATGGGAAGGTGCCTGGTGCAGAAAAACAGTATGCCACAAGAATAACGAGATGAACACTATATACAAACCATGTAAACGATCAAACGGAAGAACAGAACAAATCAGAAAGTCCATAAGTCCACAAATTAAGTCTCTGAGGTGGGTGGCGAATTCTGGTTGACCGCCTCAAGTTGGGTCGGGAACCTCCGGCTGAGGAGCGGGCTGGACTGCGTCAGAGTGAGGAGGATGCAGAGTGACCAGGATCTCTGCATAGTCCATGGCAGGGTCAGCAGGAGGGCGAGGCGACAGTGGAGGATCACGTAGCGAGCGTGGAACGAGACGAAGGGCGCGTCGATTGCAGCGTAGAATGGAGCCATCCGGTAGACGAACCAGGAACGAGTGAGGGGCTACCTGCCGAAGGACCACAGTGGTTGCAGACCAGCCACCATCCGGAAGAGGGATGTGGACGTTGTCATCTGGAGTCAGAGCAGGGAGATCAGCTGCACGGGAGTCATGAGCTGCCTTGTGCTGTGCATGAGACAGCTGCATCCGTCGAAGGAACGGAACGTGGTCGAGGTCTGGGACATGAATGGACGGCACCGTCGTCCTCAGGGTATGACCCATAAGCAACTGGGCTGGCGTCAGGCCAGTGGACAGTGGGGCGGAGCGATAGGCCAGCAAGGCGAGGTAGAAATCGGACCCAGCATCGGCAGCCTTGCAGAGGAGCCGTTTGACTATGTGGACGCCCTTCTCCGCTTTGCCGTTGGATTGGGGGTACAGGGGACTGGATGTCACATGTGCAAAATTGTACCTCCTGGCAAAGTTGGACCATTCCTGGCTTGCGAAGCAGGGGCCATTGTCCGACATCACAGTGAGTGGAATGCCGTGTCGAGCAAAGGTGTCCTTACAGGCACGGATGACTGCAGATGATGTGATATCGTGCAACCGTATCACCTCCGGGTAATTTGAAAAGTAGTCCACGATCAGGACATAGTCTCTACCCAGCGCATGGAACAGGTCGATGCCCACCTTGGTCCAAGGGGACGTGACCAACTCATGGGGCTTCAGGGTCTCACATAGTTGGGCCGGCTGGAAGAGCTGACAAGTGGGGCAGTTGAGCACTGTGTTCGCTATGTCGTCATTAATGCCGGGCCAGTACACTGCCTCTCGGACCCGTCGGCGGCACTTTTACACGCCAAGATGGCCCTCGTGTAGCTCTTCCAGGACGAGCTGGCGCATGCTATGCGGGATGACAATGCGGTCCAGTTTAATACTACCACCAGATCATCTCTGACATTATAGAACTGAGGGCATTGGCCCTTGAGCCACCCGTCTGTTAGGTGGCGCATGACACGCTGTAGCAAAGGGTCAGCAGAGGGCAGTAGAGCAGAGGGCAGCTGATTGGCTGTTGCGGGGGCAATTTGCATCCGTCAGTTGTGCTCACCCTAACCTGAAGGTGTACCCGAGCAAGAGACCCTACTGTTCAAGTGAAGACAAGCATCCAGCAGAGGGCAGTAGAGCAGGGCTGCTGATTGGCTGTTGCGGGGGCAATTTGCATATGTCTGTAGCGCTCACCCTAACTTGAAGGTGGTTTGTGGAGGAGCTGTTGTCAAGTGACACTTAAACCCGAAACACTTCTTCAATGTTTCCCTCCCTACCCCCTCCTCTAACCAAAAAAAACCCAACTGCTGTAAAGATCAAGAGGAAGGCTCGAGGGCAGGTAGAAGTAGAAAGAAGTTGCACCGTGAAGTCACAGTCTGCAGGTAAGGGATTGCTGGTGACTGGTAACTTGTTTTTCTGTTCTTTTCCCTCAGGTGTTATCGTGCAGGGCGCAGAGGTTGCTGAGTGAGTGCTTGCTGAGAAGGGGAGTGAATAACAGGTAAGCTCTTTCTTTCTTTTTCTTTTTTTATCTAGAGGGGATGGCAGGGAAGGTAGTGCAATGTTCTTCCTGCAGAATGTTTGAGGTGAGGGACGCCGTCAGTGTCCCTGCTGATTTCATCTGTGGGAAGTGCACCCATCTCCAGCTCCTCAGAAACCGCGTTAGGGAACTGGAGCTGGATGAACTTCGAATCATTCGGGAGGCAGAGGTGGTCATAGATAGAAGCTTCAGGGATGTAGTTACTCTGAAGAATAAAGATAGATGGGTGACGGTAAGAGGGGCTGGAAGGAAGCAGTCAGTACAGGGATCGCTTGTGGTCGTTCCCCTTAGTAACAAGTATACCGCTTTGGATACTGTTGGGGGGGGGGGGGGGAGACTTACCAGGGGTAAGCCATGGGGTACAGGTCTCTGGCACAGATTCTGTCCCTGTTGCTCAGAAGGGAAGGGGAGAGGGGTATACAGTATTAGTCATTGGAGACTCCATAGTTAGGGGGATAGATAGGAGATTCTGTGGGAACGAGAGAGACTCGCGGTTGGTGTGTTGCCTCCCAGGTGCCAGGGTGCGTGATGTCTCGGATCGTCTTTTCGGGATCCTTAAGGGGGAGGGGGAGCAACCCCAAGTCGTGGTCCACATGGTACCAACGACATAGGTAGGAAAAGGGATTGGGATGTAAGGCAGGAATTCAGGGAGCTAGGGTGGAAACTTAGATGTAGGACACGGTTATTATCTCTGGGTTGTTACCCTTGCCACGTGATAGCGAGACGAGGAATAGGGAGAGAGAGGAGTTGAACACATGGTTACAGGGATGGTGCAGGAGGGAGGGCTTCAGATTTCTGGATAATTGGGGCTCATTCTGGGGTCGGTGGGACCTCTACAAATGGGATGGTCTACACCTGGACCAGAGGGGTACCAATATCCTGGGGGGAAAATTTGCGAATGCTCTTCGGGAGGGTTTAAACTAGTTCAGCAGGGGCTTGGGAACCTGAATTGTAGCTCCAGTATACAGGAGGTTGAGAGTAGTGAGGTCATGAGTAAGGTTTCAAAGTTGCAGGAGTGTACCGGCAGGCAGGAAGGTGGTTTAAAGTGTGTCTTCTTCAATGCCAGGAGCATCCGGAATAAGGTGGGTGAACTTGCGGCATGGGTTGGTACCTGGGACATCGATGTTGTGGCCATTTCGGAGACATGGATAGAGCAGGGACAGGAATGGTTGTTGCAGGTGCCGAGGTTTAGATATTTCAGTAAGCTCAGGGAAGGTGGTAAAAGAGGGGGAGGGATGGCATTGTTAGTCAAGGACAGTATTACGTTTGATGAGAACTCGTCTACTGAGGTAGTATGGGCTGAGGTTGGAAACAGGAAAGGAGAGGTCATCCTGTTAGGGGTTTTCTATAGGCCTCCAAAACGTTCCAGAGATGTAGAGGAAAGGATTGCAAAGATGATTCTGGATAGGAGCGAAAGCTACAGGGTAGTTGTTATGGGGGACTTTAACTTTCCAAATATTGACTGGAAACGCTATAGTTAGAGTACTTTAGATGGGTCCGTTTTTGTCCAATGTGTGCAGGAGGGTTTCCTGACACAGTATGTAGATAGGCCAACGAGAGGCGAGGCCATATTGGATTTGGAACTGGGTAATGAACCAGGACAGATGTTAGATTTGGAGGTAGGTGAGCACTTGGGTGATAGTGACCACAATTCGATTAAGTTTACTTTAGTGATGGAAAGGGATAGGTATATACCGCAGGGCAAGAGTTATGTCTGGGGGAAAGGCAATTATGATGCGATGAGGCAAGACTTAGGATGCATCGGATGGAGAGGAAAACTGCAGGGGATGGGCACAATGGAAACGTGGAGCTTGTTCAAGGAACAGCTACTGCGTGTCCTTGATAAGTATGTACCTGTCAGGCAGGGAGGAAGTGGTCGAGCAAGGTAACCGTGGTTTACTAAAGCAGTCGAAACACTTGTCAAGAGGAAGAAGGAGGCTTATGTAAAGATGAGACATGAAGGTTCAGTTAGGGCGCTCAAGAGTTACAAGTTAGCTAGGAAGGACCTAGAGAGCTAAGAAGAGCCAGGAGGGGACATGAGAAGTCTTTGGCAGGTAGGATCAATGATAACCCTAAAGCTGTCTATAGATATGTCAGGAATAAACAAATGACTCGGGTAAGAGTAGGGCCAGTCAAGGACAGTAGTGGGATGTTGTGCTTGGAGTCAGAGGTGATAGGAGAGGTGCTAAATAAATTTATTTTGCTTCAGTATTCACACAGGAAAAGGACAATGTTGTCGAGGAGAATACTGAGATTCAGGCTACTAGACTAGAAGGGCTTGAGGTTCATAAGGAGGTGTTAGCAATTCTGGAAAGTGTGAAAATAGGTAAGTCCCCTGGGTCGGATGGGATTTATCCTAGGATTCTCTGGGAAGCTAGGGAGGAGATTGCTGAGCCTTTGGCTTTGATCTTTAAGCCATCTTTGTCTACAGGAATAGTGCCAGAAGACTGGACGATAGCAAATGTTGTCCCCTTGTTCAAGAAGGGGAGTAGAGACAACCCAGGTAACTATAGACCAGTGAGCCTTACTTCTGTTGTGGGCAAAATCTTGGAAAGGTTTATAAGAGATGGGATGTATAATCATCTGGAAAGGAATAATTTGATTAGAGATAGTCAACATGGTATTGTGAAGGGTAGGTCGTGCCTCACAAACCTTATTGAGTTCTTTGAGAAGGTGACCAAACAGGTAGATGAGGGTAAAGCAGTTGATGTGGTGTATATGGATTTCAGTAAAGCGTTTGATAAGGTTCCCCACGGTCAGCTGCTACAGAAAATACGGAGGCATGGGATTCAGGGTGATTTAGCAGTCTGGATCAGAAATTGGCTAGCTGGAAGAAGACAAAGTGTAGTGGTTGATGGGAAATGTTCAGACTGGAGTCCAGTTACTAGTGGTGCACCATAAGGATCTGTTTTGGGGCCACTGCTGTTTGTCATTTTTATAAATGACCTGGAGGAGGGCGTAGAAGGATGGGTGAGTAAATTTGCAGATGACACTAAAGTCGGTGGAGTTGTGGACAGTGCGGAAGGATGTTACAAGTTACAGAGGGACATCGATAAGCTGCAGCGCTGGGCTGAGAGGTGGCAAATGGAGTTTAATGCAGAAAAGTGTGAGGTGATTCATTTTGGAAGGAATAACAGGAAGAAAGAGTACTGGGCTAATGGTAAGATTCTTGGCAGTGTGGATGAGCAGAGAGATCTCGGTGTCCATGTACATAGATCCCAGAAAGTTGCCACCCAGGTTGAGAGGGTTGTTAAGAAGGCGTATGGTGTGTTAACTTTTACTGGTAGAGGGATTGAGTTTCGCAGCCGTGAGGTCATGCTGCAGCTGTACAAAATTCTGGTGCGGCCGCATTTGGAGCATTGCATGCAATTCTGGTCGCCGCATTATAGGAAGGATGTGGAAGCATTGGAAAGGGTGCAGAGGAGATTTACCAGAATGTTGCCTGGTATGGAGGGAAGATCTTATGAGGAAAGGCTGAGGGACTTGAGGCTGTTTTCGTTAGAGAGAAGGTTGAGAGTGACTTAATTGAGGCATACAAGATGATCAGAGGATTGGATAGGGTGGACAGTGAGAGCCTTTTTCCTCAGATGGTGATGTCTAGCACGAGGGGACATAGCTTTAAATTGAGGGGAGATAGATATAAGACAGATGTCAGAGGTAGGTTATTTGCTCAGAGAGTGGTAGGGGCGTGGAATGCCCTGCCTGCAACAGTAGTGGACTCGCCAACACTAAGGGCATTCGAATAGTCATTGCATAGACAGGTGGACGATAAGGGAATAGTGTAGATGGGCTTTAGAGTGGTTTCACAGGTTGGCGCAACATCGAGGGCCGAAGGGCCTGTACTGCGCTGTAATGTTCTATGAATTTGGACGAGGTGTTCATCCGTGGCAGGTAGATTGGAGGCCACGATGGCCACATTGGCGTCAACCTGGCAGACGAATCCCGCTGGGTCACATGGAGTGTTGTCTGCCCTGGAGAGAGCGTCAGCAATGAGGAGGTCTTTGCCTGGGGTGTATACCAGCTGTAAGTCATATCGCCAGAGCTTGAGAAGAATACGCTGGAGGCGAGGCGTCATGTCATTCAAGTCTTTCTGTATTATATTGACCAGCGGGCGATGGTCGGTTTCGACGCTGAATTGAGGAAGTCCGTACACATAATCGTGAAACTTAACAACACTGGTCAGATGGCCCAGGCACTCCTTTTCTATCGGCGCGTAGCAGTGTTCCGTGGGAGTCATGGCGCGTGACGCATATGCAACGGGGGCCCATGATGAGGCCTCATCGCGTTGCAGGAGCACTGCCCCAATGCCAGATTGGCTGGCACCGGTCAACATTTTGGTCTCTTTTGCTGGATTGAAGAAAGCTAAGACCGGGTTTAAAAAGCTAAGTTTGGTTTTGAGTTGTCTCCATTCGCGCTCGTGGGCTGGGAGCCATTGGAAGTCTGTCGTCTTCCTGACCAGGTTTCTGAGAGCCGTGTTATGAGAGGCGAGGTTAGGGATGAACTTCCCTAAAAAGTTGACCATGCCCAGAAATCGGAGGACCGCCTTCTTGTCCTCTGGCGTTTTCATGGCTGTGATAGCAGCCACCTTGTCCGCATCCGGCTGCACATCCAACTGGGAGATGTGGTCCCCGAGGAACTTGAATTCTGTCTGACCAAAAGAGCATTTGGCCCTGTTGAAGCGTAGGCCCTGCTCACGTATGCGTTTGAATACGCGCTGGAGGCGACTGACATGCTCCTGCGGGGTGGTGGACCAAATGATTATGTCATCGACATAGACGCTAACACCTTCAATGCCTTCCATCATTTGTTCCATGATCCTATGGAACACTTCGGACGCCGATATGATCCCAAACGGCATCCTGTTGTAACAATATCTGCCAAAGGGGGTATTGAATGTACACAGTTTCCTGCTGGATTTGTCGAGCTGGATTTGCCAGAATCCTTTTGAGGCGTAGTTTGGTGAAGAGCTTGGCGCGAGCCATCTCGCATGTGATCTCTTCGCGCTTGGGAATTGGATAATGCTCCCTCATTATGTTGCGATTTAGATCCTTGGGATCAATGCAAATTCTCAATTCGCTGGAAGGCTTTTTTTTTTTTTACACATACCATGGAACTGACCCAGTCGGTTCGTTCCGTGACTCTGGAAATCACTCCTTGGTCCTAAAGGTCCTGTAGCTGCTGCTTGAGACGGTCCTTAAGGGGTGCTGGGACCCTGCGAGGTGCGTGCACCACAGGCGTGGCATTCTGTTTCAATAAGATCTTGTAGGTATTTGGGAGCGTGCCCATGCCTTCGAAGACGTTGTGGTGCTGGTTGATGATGGCGTCGAGTTGCGCCCTGAAGTCAGTGTCCTGAAAGGCAGACGTGTCATCAGGGGAGAGTGAACTCTCTCAACTAGGTTCAACAGCTTGCATGCCTGCGCGCCAAGCAGGGAGGCTTTCGAGGAGCCCACGATTTCAAAAGGAAGGATGGCTTTGCGTGACCTGTGCGTCACTTCAAGTTGGTACGAGCCGCTAGCAGCAATGGCAGTGCCATTGTAATCCAATAGCTGGCAGGCTGATGGAAGGATGGCTGGTTTGACACAAAGGCTTTGGAAGTCAGACCGCCAATGAGATCGGCGGAGGCACCAGTGTCCAGGTGGAATCGTATTTGGGACCGGTTGACCGTCAGGGTGGCACACCACTCATCGTCTGGATCGATGCTGTATACCGACAGCGGCTGGTGTCTTTGCTTCGGGGACAGCCTGTTTTTTGTCACAACACCAACTCGAAAAGGCGCCTTCGGGTCCTCGGTGTCACTGCTGTGTGGGAGGTCCGCATCGGACTCGGTGACCGTGGGTGGAATTGCCCGGACATTCTTGCGAGGCTGGCTGAAGCGATATGAATTGGCAGGCTGAGCTGCTCGGCAGAAGACAGCATGGTGGCCAAGTCTGCCACATCTTAGGCATTGTCGAGATTTGGCAGGGCATTGCCGTTCTAAATGGGTGGAGCCACAGTTGCCGCACGTCGTAGCATCAGCACGTTCGCTGCGCCACCGCGCATGCGCGGTGCGGTCGTGCATGGTGCGCGCCTGCGCATTACGTTCTTTGACGTCGCCGTCCCCTCATTTGGTGAGCACAAGTGTGGGAGTCTGCGAAAAGCGCGCGAAATGACCGCCCTCATCCAGGCTGAGGCCCTGAAGTTGCTCAATCGCTTGGAGCCGTTCCGTCTCGTGAGGACCTTGGCGTGCCGTTTCAGCCGCTTGGATGTGGGAATACCGACTCGTGGCGTTTTAGTGTAAGGACTCAGGACTCAATGGCGGTTGCTAGGGTGAGCTGCTTTACTTTGAGGAGCTGCTGTCGTAGGGGGTCCGACTGAACACCGAAAACGATCCGGTCGCGTATCATGGAGTCGGAGCTGGGCCTGTAGCTGCAAGACTGCGCAAGGATGCGGAGGTGCATGAGAAAGGATTGGAAAGGTTCATCCTTACCCTGCAAACGCTGTTGGAACACTTGGCGCTCGAAACTTTCATTTACCTCTACGCTGCAGTGAGTGTCAAACTTGAGGAGGACCGTCTTGAACTTTGTTTTATCTTGGGGCAGCACGGTAGCATTGTGGGTAGCACAATTGCTTCATAGCTCCAGGGTCCCCGGTTCGATTGCGGCTTGGGTCACTGTCTGTGCGGAGTCTGCACATGCTCCCAGTGTGTGCATGGGTTTCCTCCGGGTGCTCCGGTTTCCTCCCACAGTCCAAAGATGTGCAGGTAAGGCGGATTGGCCATGATAAATTGCCCATAGTGTCCAAAATTGCCCTTAGTGTTGGGTGGGGTTACTGGGTTATGGGGATAGGGTGGAGGTGTGGACCTTGGGTAGGGTGCTCTTTCCAAGAGCCGGTGCAGACTCGATGGGCTGAATGGCCTCCTTCTGCACTGTAAATTCTATGAACTTCATCATCCGCAAAGGTGAGAGAGTTGAAAATGTGGATGGCATGGTCTCCAGCCATGGAGAGGAGGAGAGCAATCTTTCTGGTATCCGAGGCGTCCTCCCTGTCTGTGGCCTCAAGGAAGAGCTGGAAGCGCTGTTTGAATATCTTCCAGTTGGCCCCTAGGTTGCCGGCGATGCGGAGCGGCGGCAGCGGGCAGATGTTGTCCACGTTGCAGGATGACGGAATGCTGGCGGAAGGCAGATCACTTGCAGGTAGGTCTAAGAAGTGCTAGTATCCCTCAACTGGTATCATGTTGTGTTGGGTGCTCTGGATCCGTGGAACACATACAAGTCGCCAACACATGAAATAGTGCAACACTATTTTGTTGAATCATTAACTGCCTAACATACTCTGACTGTGGGTTATACGATACTAGCTTTAACTAAAGACCTTTGCCTTGTCCTAATCAGTTGATGCACTCAGCACATGGTGAATGTCTGTGCTGCAGGCTGTGAGCTCTGTCCTCCTAACTAGCTGCAGCTCAAATGAACGGGAACTCTGATGCCCCCCCGTCTTTATAGTGCGTGTGCTCTAACTGGTGATTGGCTGCGGTGTTGTGTGTGTTGATTGGTCCCTCTGTGTGTCCATCAGTGTGTGTCTGCACCATGATATACTGGTGCATATTATGACATAAACCACTTTCACTGCAACAAAAAAAACCTGCTGCTCACGTCACCTCTGGTTCTTTTGTCAACAGAGTGACCGACTGCAGACAAAATATTTAAGGGGGTCTTTGACATCGGAGTGGAGGAGGTTTTTTGGGGGGGGGGGGGGGGGGGTATGGTGTTCTACCAGAACTTTTCAGATCGCCAGAGAGACCAGACCAGAGAGAAGATTGCGCAATGCGGCTGTGCAAAGGTCCCATATCGCAAATACGGGAAAAACGACATTTACCCCAATCAAGGAGACACCTGCCCCAATTACAGGATGATCCTGTACAATCCGGAATGGCTGATCCCCCGGTTTGTCAATCACCTCGACCCCCATTTCTTGGCCCTCCCAGCAAGGGCGAATGGTTTCCATCTCCTCTGCCCAGACCCCTCATGGGTTTGAATACGAGAACCTCTATCAATTCTCCTCTTACCCTTCCCTCTGGAGAACTGCTCCATTTATCCACATCAAAGTTGTGGACGAGCACTTGGGAAAGAGGACAGGGATGTGCTGTCAAATCCCAGCAGCAGGTGCAGAGATAGTCAGACCACAACAGAGGTCTAGAAAGTCATTTCCCCATCAGGATCCGGTGCTGCCATGCCTTGGGTGTGAAGCTGAAGGTAACTCAATGCGACAGAAACGTAACTGGGGGACACAGTTTTTTTTCTTTTTTAAAATAAATTTAGAGTACCCAATCCATTTTTCCAATTAACGGGCAATTTAGCGTGGTTAATCCACCTACCCAGCACATCTTATTGGTTGTGGGGGTGATACCCACCCAAACACGGGGAGAATGTGTAAACTCCACACGGACAGCGACCTAGAGATGGGATCGAACCTAGGACCTCGGCGCCGTGAGGCAGCAGTGCTAACCATTGCACCACAGTGCTGCCCAACTGGGTGACACAGTTAAAAGGCTACAGGTAATGCAGGCCCATTAACAGAGAGCGAGAGTGTGAGAGGAGCGGGACATGAACAGTGAGAGAGTGAGAGAGGAGCAGGCCCATTAACAGAGAGCGAGAGTGTGAGAGGAGCGGGACATGAACAGTGAGAGAGTGAGAGAGCAGAAGGCCCATTAACAGAGAGCGAGAGTGTGAGAGGAGCGAGACATGAACAGTGAGAGAGTGAGAGAGGAGCGGGAATATTAACAGTGAGAGACTGAGAGAGGAGCGGGGAGATTAACAGTGAGAGAGGGGCGGGGACATTAACGGAGAGAGAGTGACAGAGGAGCAGGGACATTAACAGAGAGAGAGAGAGAGTGTGAGAGGGGAGCGGGGACATTAACAGTGAGAGAGTGAGAGAGGGGCGGGGACATTAATAGAGAGAGAGAGACAGCGGGGCCATTGAGACTGAGAGAGGGGCGGGGACATTAACAGAGAGAGAGTGACAGAGGAGCAGGGACATTAACAGAGAGAGAGTGAGAGGGGAGCGGGGACATTAACAGTGAGAGAGTGAGAGAGGAGCGGGGAGGTTAACAGTGAGAGAGGAGCGGGGACATTAACAGTGAGAGAGTGAGAGAGGGGCGGGGAGGTTAACAGTGAGAGAGGAGCGGGGACATTAACAGTGAGAGAGTGAGAGAGGGGCGGGGACATTAACAGTGAGAGACTGAGAGAGGAGCGGGGAGATTAACAGTGAGCGAGGAGCGGGGACATTAACAGTGAGAGAGTGAGAGAGGGGCAGGGACATTAACAGTGAGAGACAGAGAGGAGCGGAGAGATTAACAGTGAGAGAGGAACGGGGACATTAACAGTGAGAGAGTGAGAGAGGGGCGGGAAATTGAAAGTGAGGGAGAGTGAGAGAGGAGCGGGACCTTTAACAGTGAGAGAGTGAGAGAGCAGCGGGGAGATCAACAGTGAGAGAATGAGAGAGGAGCGGGGACATTAACAGTGAGAGAGTGAGAGAGGAGCGGTGAGATTGACTGAGAGAATGTGAGAGGAGCGGGGAGATTAACAGTGAGAGAGTGAGGGGGGAACGGGGACATTAACAGTGAGAGACTGAGAGAGGAGCGGGGACGTTAACAGTGAGAGTGAGAGAGGAGCAGGGACATTAACAGTGAGAGAGAGGAGCGGGGACATTAACAGTGAGAGAGAGGAGCGGGGATATTAACAGTGAGAGAGTGAGAGAGGAGCAGGGAGATTAACAGTGAGAGATAGTGAGAGAGGAGCGGGGACATTAACAGTGAGAGAGTGAGAGAGGAGCGGGGACATTAACAGTGAGAGAGAGGAGCGGGGAGATTAACAGTGAGAGAGTGAGAGAGGAGCGGGGAGATTAACAGTGAGAGAGGAGCGGGGACATTAACAGTGAGAGAGTGAGAGAGGGGCGGGGACATTAACAGTGAGAGAGTGAGAGAGGAGCGGGGAGATTAACAGTGAGAGAGGAGCGGGGACATTAACAGTGAGAGAGTGAGAGAGGGGCAGGGACATTAACAGTGAGAGACTGAGAGAGGAGTGGAGAGATTAACAGTGAGAGAGGAGCGGGGACATTAACAGTGAGAGAGTGAGAGAGTGGCGGGATATTAAAAGTGAGGGAGAGTGAGAGAGGAGCCGGGCCTTTAACAGTGAGAGAGTGAGAGAGCAGCGGAGAGATCAACAGTGAGAGAGTGAGAGAGGAGCGGGGACATTAACAGTGAGAGAGAGGAGCGGGGACATTAACAGTGAGAGAGAGGAGCGGGGACATTAACAGTGAGAGAGTGAGAGAGGAGCGGGGAGATTAACAGTGAGAGAGGAGCGGGGACATTAACAGTGAGAGAGTGAGAGAGGGGCAGGGACATTAACAGTGAGAGACTGAGAGAGGAGTGGAGAGATTAACAGTGAGAGAGGAGCGGGGACATTAACAGTGAGAGAGTGAGAGAGTGGCGGGATATTAAAAGTGAGGGAGAGTGAGAGAGGAGCCGGGCCTTTAACAGTGAGAGAGTGAGAGAGCAGCGGGGAGATCAACAGTGAGAGAGTGAGAGAGGAGCGGGGACATTAACAGTGAGAGAGAGGAGCGGGGACATTAACAGTGAGAGAGAGGAGCGGGGACATTAACAGTGAGAGAGTGAGAGAGGAGCAGGGAGATTAACAGTGAGAGATAGTGAGAGAGGAGCGGGGACATTAACAGTGAGAGAGTGAGAGAGGAGCGGGGACATTAACAGTGAGAGAGAGGAGCGGGGACATTAACAGTGAGAGAGTGAGAGAGGAGCGGGGAGATTAACAGTGAGAGAGGAGCGGGGACATTAACAGTGAGAGAGTGAGAGAGAGGCAGGGACATTAACAGTGAGAGACTGAGAGAGGAGTGGAGAGATTAACAGTGAGAGAGGAGCGGGGACATTAACAGTGAGAGAGTGGCGGGATATTAAAAGTGAGGGAGAGTGAGAGAGGAGCAGGGCCTTTAACAGTGAGAGAGTGAGAGAGCAGCGGGGAGATCAACAGTGAGAGAGTGAGAGAGGAGCGGGGACATTAACAGTGAGAGAGAGGAGCGGGGACATTAACAGTGAGAGAGAGGAGCGGGGACATTAACAGTGAGAAAGTGAGAGAGGAGCAGGGAGATTAACAGTGAGAGATAGTGAGAGAGGAGCGGGGACATTAACAGTGAGAGAGTGAGAGGGGAGTGGGAACATTAACAGTGAGAGAGGGGCGGGGACATTAACAGTGAGAGAGTGAGAGAGGAGCGGGGAGATTAACAGTGAGAGAGGAGCGGGGACATTAACAGTGAGAGAGTGAGAGAGGGGCGGGGACATTAACAGTGAGAGAGTGAGAGAGGAGCGGGGAGATTAACAGTGAGAGAGGAGCGGGGACATTAACAGTGAGAGAGTGAGAGAGGGGCAGGGACATTAACAGTGAGAGACTGAGAGAGGAGCGGAGAGATTAACAGTGAGAGAGGAGCGGGGACATTAACAGTGAGAGAGTGAGAGAGTGGCGGGATATTAAAAGTGAGGGAGAGTGAGAGAGGAGCCGGGCCTTTAACAGTGAGAGAGTGAGAGAGCAGCGGGGAGATCAACAGTGAGAGAATGAGAGAGGAGCGGGGAGATTAACAGTGAGAGAGGAGCGGTGAGATTGACTGAGAGAATGAGAGAGGAGCGGGGAGATTAACAGTGAGAGAGTGAGAGAGGAACGGGGACATTAACAGTGAGAGAGTGAGAGGGGAGCGGGGAGATTAACAGTGAGAGAGTGAGAGAGGAGCGGGGACATTAACAGTGAAAGAGTGAGAGAGGGGCGGGGACATTAACAGTGAAAGAGTGAGAGAGGAGCGGGGACATTAACAGTGAGAGAGGAGCGGGGACATTAACAGTGAGAGAGTGAGAGAGGAGTGGGGACATTAACAGTGAGAGAGAGGAGCGGGGACATTAACAGTGAGAGAGTGTGAGAGAGTGTGAGAGGAGCAGGGACATTAACAGTGAGAGAGGAGCAGGGACATTAACAGTGAGAGAGTGAGGGAGGAGCGGGGACATTAACAGTGAGAGAGAGAAGCGGGGACATTAACAGTGAGAGAGGGAGAGAGGAGCGGGGAGATTAACAGTGAGAGAGTGAGAGAGGAGCGGGGACATTAACAGTGAGAGAGTGAGAGAAGAATGGAAGAAGCAATGACCACATGAAGAAAAACATTTTTAGGTAGCGAGTGGTTAGGATCTGGAATGCACTGTCTGAGAGTGTGGTGGAGGCAGATTCACAAAGCGAGTGGTTAGGATCTGGAACGCGCTGTCTGAGAGTGTGGTGGAGGCAGATTCACACAGCGAGTGGATCTGGAATGTACTGTCTGAGAGTGTGGTGGAGGCAGGTTCACACAGCGAGCGGTTAGGATCTGGAATGCACTGTCTGAGAGTGTGGTGGAGGCAGGTTCACACAGCGAGTGGTTAGAATCTGGAATGCACTGTCTGAGAGTGTGGTGGGGGCAGATTCACACAGCGAGTGGATCTGAAATGTACTGTCTGAGAGTGTGGTGGAGGCAGATTCACACAGCGAGTGGTTAGTTTCTGGAATGCACTGTCTGAGAGTGTGGTGGAGGCAGGTTCACACAGCGAGTGGTTAGGATCTGGAATGCACTGTCTGAGAGTGTGGTGGAGGCAGGTTCACACAGCGAGTGGTTAGGATCTGGAATGTACTGTCTGTGAGTGTGGTGGAGGCAGATTCTCACAGCGAGTGGTTAGGGTCTGGAATGCACTGTCTGAGAGTGTGGTGGAGGCAGATTCACACAGCGAGTGGTTAGATTCTGGAATGTATTGTCTGAGAGTGTGGTGGAGGCAGATTCACACAGCGAGTGGTTAGGATCTGGAATGCACTGTCTGAGAGTGTGGTGGAGGCAGGGTCACACAGCGAGTGGTTAGGATCTGGAATGTACTGTCAGAGTATGGTGGAGGCAGATTCATACAGCGAGTGGTTAGGGTCTGGAATGCACTGTCTGAGAGTGTGGTGGAGGCAGGGTCACACAGCGAGTGGTTAGGATCTGGAATGCACTGTCTGAGAGTGTGGTGGAGGCAGATTCACACAGCGAGTGGTTAGTTTCTGGAATGCACTGTCTGAGAGTGTGGTGGGGGCAGATTCACACAGCGAGTGGTTAGGATCTGGAATGTACTGTGAGAGTGTGGTGGAGGCAGATTCACACAGCGAGTGGTTAGGGATCTGGAATGCACTGTGAGAGTGTGGTGGAGGCAGGGTCACACAGCGAGTGGTTAGGATCTGGAATGCACTGTCTGAGAGTGTGGTGGAGGCAGGGTCACACAGCGAGTGGTTAGGATCTGGAATGCACTGTCTGAAAGTGCGGTGGAGGCAGGGTCACACAGCGAGTGGTTAGGATCTGGAATGCACTGTCTGAGAGTGTGGCGGAGGCAGATTCACACAGCGAATGGTTAGGATCTGGAATGCACTGTCTGAGAGTGTGGTGGAGGCAGGGTCACACAGCAAGTGGTTAGGATCTGGAATGCACTGTCTGAGAGTGTGGTGGAGGCAGATTCACACAGCGAGAGGTTAGGGTCTGGAATGCACTGTCTGAGAGTGTGGTGGGGGCAGGGTCACACAGCGAGTGGTTAGGATCTGGAATGCACTGTCTGAGAGTGTGGTGGAGGCAGATTCACACAGCGAATGGTTAGGATCTGGAATGCACTGTCTGAGAGTGTGGTGGAGGCAGGGTCACACAGCAAGTGGTTAGGATCTGGAATGCACTGTGTGAGAGTGTGGCGGAGGCAGATTCACACAGCGAGTGGTTAGGATCTGGAATGCACTGTCTAAGAGTGTGGCGGAGGCAGATTCACACAGCGAGAGGTTAGGGTCTGGAATGCACTGTCTGAGAGTGTGGTGGGGGCAGGGTCACACAGCGAGTGGTTAGGATCTGGAATGTACTGTCTGAGAGTGTGGCGGAGGCAGATTCACACAGCGAGTGGTTAGGATCTGGAATGCACTGTCTGAGAGTGTGGTGGAGGCAGATTCACACAGCGAGTGGTTAGGGTCTGGAATGCACTGTCTGAGAGTGTGGTGGGGGCAGATTCACACTGCGAGAGGTTAGGATCTGGAATGCACTGTCTGACAGTGTGGTGGAGGCAGGGTCACACAACGAGTGGTTAGGATCTGGAATGCACTGTCTGAGAGTGTGGTGGAGGCAGATTCACACAGCGAGTGGATCTGGAATGCACTGTCTGAGAGTGTGGTGGAGGCAGATTCACACAGCGAATGGTTAGGATCTGGAATGCACTGTCTGAGAGTGTGGTGGAAGCAGATTCACACAGCGAGTGGTTAGGATCTGGAATGCACTGTCTGAGAGTGTGGCGGAGGCAGATTCACACAGCGAGTGGTTAGGATCTGGAATGCACTGTCTGAGAGTGTGGCGGAGGCAGATTCACACAGCGAGTGGTTAGGATCTGGAATGCACTGTCTGAGAGTGTGGCGGAGGCAGATTCACACAGCGAGTGGTTAGGATCTGGAATGCACTGTCTGAGAGTGTGGTGGAGGCAGGGTCACACAGCGAGTGGTTAGGATCTGGAATGCACTGTCTGAGAGTGTGGTGGAGGCAGATTCACACTGCGAGTGGTTAGGGTCTGGAATGCACTGTCTGAGAGTGTGGCGGAGGCAGATTCACACAGCGAGTGGTTAGGATCTGGAATGCACTGTCTGAGAGTGTGGTGGAGGCAGATTCACACAGCGAGTGGTTAGGGTCTGGAATGCACTGTCTGAGAGTGTGGTGGAGGCAGATTCACACAGCGAGTGGTTAGGATCTGGAATGCACTGCCTGAGAGTGTGGTGGAGGCAGATTCACACAGCGAGTGGTTAGGATCTGGAATGCACTGTCTGACAGTGTGGTGCTGGCCAATTCATTTGAAACTTTCAATAGGGAAGTAAACTGTTGTCTGAAAAGGGAGAACGTTCAGGCTCCTCGGGAGAAGGCAGGAGATTGGCACGGAGGGAATTACTCATTTGGGGAGTCAGTGCAGATACGATGGGCCGAATGGCCTCCTGCGCTGTAACAATTCTCTGAACACCTTTGCCCCTGAATTCAAAGTCTTGCTTTATGTGGGATCTTGCTGTGCATCAAATGCAGTCGCGGTTCCTACAAGGTGGTCCAGAGTGAGAGCCATAAGGCTGAATCTAATTTCAAGTTACTCAGATAGGCTCAAGGAGCTGGGTCCGGTTTTCTTTGGAGCATTGATGCTAAATGGCACTTTCTCAGTAACAACCTGCCCACCGACACTCAGTCACACAGGCATTTCCAGGACTTTGACCCAGCGACAGTGAAAGAACGGCGATATATTTTCAGGCCAGGATGGTGATGCTCTGCCCATTATGAGGCAGGCGTGATGAACCATACATTATTTTGTCCAATTCAGACACTGACCGTCTGGCCCTTCGTTAACCTACCTGGTAGTCGACCAAAAGCTCAGGTCCCTTGAAGTATCTGGATGCCACCCGCACATTGTACTCCTGTCCCGGATGGTAAAACTCTGCCAGGCCCCAGTCTATCAGTCGAAGCTATGGGTCAGAATGATTGAATAAAAATACGTCATATATCAGGATAAATGTGCTGGCCTCTGCGTTGCTCTACACATCATAAGAGAAAGATGTTGCACAGATTTCTGGCTGGTTCGGGGATGGAAAGTATGATCTCTCACGGTAGTGGTGAAACAAATCTCAGTCATGAATTGAGGTGCAGAAGTTGAGAGCAGACCGAGAGGAAATCATCATCACTTATTTGACAACATCATCCAAACTTCTCTGTGAAAAAGGTTGACGCTCCATTCTTACAATGGGCTGGGCCCATCTCTGATTTTCCCTGAGGGGGCAGTTAAGAGTCAAACACATTGCTGTGGGTCTGGAGTCACATGTAGGCCAGTCCGGGTAAGGACGGCAGATTTCCTTCCCTCAAGGACATTGGTGAACCAGATGGGGTTTTTGCGACGATTGGCAATAGTTTCATAAGTCATGATTTTTACTGAATTCAAATTCCAGTATCTGCTGTGGCGGGTTCGAACCCAGGCCCCCTGTATGGGTAGGCTGCTCTTTCACAGGGTCGGTGCAGACCCGATGGGCTGAGTGGTACTGTAGGGATTCTATGGGACTATTCTGGACAGCAGGGGAGTTCTCCTCAGTGTCCAAGTTAATATAGAATCACAGCATCCCTAGTGTGCAGAAGGAGGCCATTCGGCCCATCAGGTCTGCACCAACCCTTCGAACGAGCCCTCTACCCATGTCCCCCTTCCACCCAACTCTATCCCTGTAACCCCATAACCTAACTTGCACATCCCTGGACTAAGGGGCAATGTAACACACCCAATCCACCTAACCTGCACATCTTTGGACTGTGGGAGGAAACCGGAGCACCCGGAGGAAACCCACGCACACACGGGGAGGATGTGCAGACTCCGCACAGTCACCCGTGGCAGGAATTGAACCGGGGCCCCTGGAGCTATTCAGCCCTTCAAGCCTGTTCTAGCAGTTAACCAGTTAACTAGATCATGGCTGACCAGTACCATAACTCCGTCATCCTCTCTTCATTTCCGTAACCCTTAGTAATCCTACCTAACAAAAATCTTACCAGTCTCGCGTTTTGAAATTTTCAGTTGACCTCCAGCATCCAGTTTTTTGGGGGAGAGCTTCATTGTATAGAGCCTTGGTGAGACCTCATCTGGGGTACTGTGTACATTTGTTAGTCAGTGGAATTCTCGTCCCCAGAGTGTGCTGTAGGCTGGGTCATTGCACATTTTTAAGGCAGTTTGCAATAGATTCTTGATGAGCAAGGGAGTCAACGGGTTATGGGAGGCAGACAGGAAAGTAGAGCGATGCCACAATCAGATGAGCCACGATTTTATCAAATGACACTGCAGGCAGGAAGGGCTGATTGGCCTACTCCTGCTCTTAATGCCTGGTTCTAACTTTAAGCCCATTTCCCTCACCCCCACCTTTGTTCTGGCTTTCCCAGCAGGAGACTGGGTCTGTCCAGGTCTAGAGTCTGGCAAGAAGCCAGAAGCTCAATTTGTCAGCAGCTCAAGCCAGTGCTGATATAACTACAGCACTGAGCACAGTTACACACACAGTACATAATGGGTTTCACAGAGATATACAGCCAGTGTTACCAGTAACCAGCGCTCCGAGACAGGGCCTCTGCTGAACTCAACTTCGTTGCAATCTGAACAGGTGAGGCATGGGAAAGGGCAAGTGAATAATTGATTCAGTTCCAATAGATTAGCAGCAGCCTCCTGGATGTGGCCTTGGAAGCTCGAATGCTTCCCCATACCTGGCTGAGATCAGCCTGAAGGCCAGATACACATCAGCCCTTTACCTTTCTGTGTTCGTGGTCAATCATCACATTGTGTGGCTTGACGTCCCTGTGCATGATCCCCATACTGTGACAGTAATCCAGAGCCTGGCCAGAGAAAAGAAACAGCAAAATGTCAGCTCAACCGTGATGAAAAACACCTTCCCAACTGGGGGTGCAGGAGAGGGGAGGTGGGGGTCAAAAGGGGAAACCTTTGCTGGGGACAGGTAAGTAGAACAAATTAGTAAGTTCAGAGTTATTAAGAGTGAGTTCGGAAGAGAACCTTTGGGTCATTTACATTCAAAGCAGTCAATAGGTTGTTAATGTAGAGATTACAGTTCAGGGACGAAACCCACTCATTATTATATTTTTCCTTACAGGAAAGTAATTTTTGTTTTACATGTTTTCAGCAACACCTTGGGAGTGCTAAACAAGAGATAGATGTATTCAGTTCAAGGTCATCAAACAGAACAGCCCTACAGTAAAGAGGCTCCTCACCTTTAGAATCTCATACATGTAGAATCGAATGTCGTAATCTGATAACGTCTGGTATAATTGCTGTAGAATTGAGAAAAGACACACGTCATCTCCACAGGTCTTCCCTCCCCACACACCAACACCACAAGGGCCGGCACAACTTTGCCAAAACTAACAACCATTTTCAGTAGATGCCTGGTTGACGATGTAACCTCTCGGTGAACTGGGGTAGCAACCCCACCCTGTCTCACTGACACTTAATTCTCAAACCTTTGGCAGTGGCCTGGTCCTTCTATGCTAAAAAAAATTACACTTCGCTCTCTCCCCCGCTTCGTCACCCTCACAGTCAAAATGTTACAGACTTGGCTTGTTAAAAGACATCAGGAAGACAGGTCAATTGAATTGTAGACAGATGCCAGATATAATTTAATGCTGTGGACTGTGGAGTGTTACGTTAAGAGGAGTGAAAACAAAATATCAAGAAACTCTTGTTTAAGTTCATTAGAAAGACAGGAAACGGTGGCGCAGTAGTTAGCACTGCTGCCTCACGGCGCCGAGGACCCGGGTTCGATCGCGGCCCTGGGTCACTGTCCGTGTGGAGTTTGCACATTCTCCCCGTGTTTGCGTGGGTTTCGCCCCCACGACCCAAAGATGTGCAGGCTAGGTGGATTGGCCACGCTAAATTGTCCTTTAATTGGAAAATTGAATTTGGTACTCTGAAATTTATATAAAAAAAGAAATTCAGGAAAGATTGTACAAAAAAACAAGGGCCAGCTCGGTCCAAAGACTTTGCAAGTCTGAGAAGAAGCCACGGCTTTTAAACTCAGAAAAACTCTTGTTTAAGTTCATTAGAAAGACAGGAAACGGTGGCGCAGTAGTTAGCACTGCTGCCTCACGGCGCCGAGGTCCCCGGTTTGATCCCAGCTCTGGGTCACTGTCCGTGTGGAGTTCGCACATTCTCCCTGTGTTGGCGTGGGTTTCACCCCCACAACCCAAAGATGTGCAGGCTAGGTGGATTGGCCACGCTAAATTGCTCCTCAATTGGAAAAAATGAATTGGGTACTCTAAATTTATTTTTTAAAAGAAAAAAAAACGAGCAAGGGGGGTTGGAGATGGTTTTATTTTTCCTCAAGAGCGTTCTTGACGGGCGGAATAAAATTCTGGAGATGCTAGTGAGGACCAATATCATTGGAAAATGAGATCTGGCGTATAAATGCACAGTTGTAGTGTCCATGTTATCCAACAGGGAGGCTCTGGAGAAAGTGCAAAATGGATTTACAAGAATAATACCAGAAGTGAGAAATTATACTCATCAGGAATGATTGAACAGACTGGGGTGCTGGTCCAGAGGAGAGAGAAGACTGAGGGGTGCCCTGATCGAGATCTTTACGAATCTGAATGGAGTTGAATAGGATAGACACGGAAAAGAAGTTTCGACCTGCGGGTGAAATCAGAATTATGGGCCACCAATACAAGATCGTCACAGGTTAATCCAAGCAGGAATTCAGGAGAAACTCGTGCTTTTAGCCCAAAGAATATGGAGAATATGGAATTCACTTGGGAGTGGTTGAAGGAAGTAGCATCGAGACATTTCAGAGGAAGATGAAGAACATGAGGGAGAAAATATATGTGGATGGGGTGAGAGGATGGAGGGGTGAGGTTTGGGGAAGCGTAACTCTAGTGTGCACCAGTTCGCCAAACAGCCGGTTTCTGTAAATACTGGATATTGTGTATAACCAGAGATCGCAGTGTACAAGTCAACCTCTGACGCCTCGAAAAACCCGTTCTGAAAAACAGGGATCGACTTCTGAGAGTATAAGACGTGAAAGAAAAACATAAAACTGGTTATTCAAATTAAAGTTAAATTGACACAATGAATTAAATCTACAAGGAAACCTTCAACCACAATCAAAACATTTTAAAACCATCAAATTGACTGCCCTTGGCATTTGATGCAAAGAGATACTCATTCAGAGTACCTTTGGCGATGACATCATCGATAGGATCCCACTTTCGGCTTCAGGGACATCCCTCCGTGAAAATCCTCTCCAACCCGCTGATCGGATATTCAGCATTTTTTGAACAATCTGATAACAGTTTGTGCATTAATAGCATCTCACAATTCGATGACGAATCCCAACCAAAACATCAAGCCAGAGCAGCGCACATACTTCCACTCTTTGTGAAGGTTTCCTGCCCCCTGTCATCCATTCACCTGTTCTCTTCAGTGCGAACATGATCCTTGTATGGCTTGTTGTCATGTCCAAAGGTTGAAACAATGGGCCCCTTGGTATAATTGCAATTTGCGTGTTGCTTCTTTGCAGGTGCCTCTTGATCTCATTGGTTGTAGGAGATCTAAACATGTCCACAGTAATAAGCTGCAAGCGGAATAACAGTGTTTTTCAAACTTTTTTTCCAGGGACCCATTTTTACCAACCGGCCAACCTTCGCGGCCCACGCCGGCCGACCTTTGCGACCCACACCAGCCGACCTTCACGGCCTACTCCGGCTGACCTGCGCGACCCACCATTTTCTCTTGCCTTGTTTGCTGCTGACAAAAATGGAGGCAATGGTTCTGGGTCCCTTTGGCCCTCGTACACGCTCCTCCAATGGAACCTGTTGGCTGAAGGTGAAGCCTTCTGGTGTCGGAAAGTATGGAGTCTCCAGCTGTCCAAAGTTCTAAATTTTTTTCCTGTAAAAGTTTATCAAATAAAACTCCCCCGAACTTGTAAAAAAAAATGAATGAAAAAAAATCAAAATAAAATTAATAAAATAAATGAATAAAAAAAAACCCGAACTTGTAAAAAAAGCTGCGACCGTTAAAAAAAAAAAAGCGGCCACACTGTGCACGTGTGCCCAATCATCGGCGCGCATGCGCGCCGATGATCTGGCATGCATGTGCAGTGCGGTCGCATTTTTTTTTTAACATGTTCGTGGCCATTTTGAAGGCCGCTTGCAGCCGGCGTTATTAACATCCGGCTGTTGCACGCAGATTTGCGCGATCGGGAGTGCTGCGACGGTCGGCTCCACGACCCTCCCGACACCCGCCCGCAACCCCGAGTTTGACAATGCCTGCTTTATAGTAAGAACATAAGAACGAGGAGCAGGAGTAGGCCATCTGACCCTTCGAGCCTGCTCCACCATTCAATCAGATCATGTCTGATCTTTTAGTGCACTCAGCTCCACTTTCCGGCCTGAACCCCATAACCCTTTACTCTTCAAAAAACTATCTTCATCTTTATCTTAAAAACATTTAATGAAGGAGCCTCAACTACTTCACTGGGCAGGAAATTCCATAGATTCACAACCCTTTGGGTGAAGAAGTTCCTCCTAAGCTCAGTCCTAAATCTGCTTCCCCTTATTTTGAGGCTATGCCCCCTAGTTCTGCTTTCACCCGCCAGTGGAAACAACCTGCCCGCATCTTCCTATCTATTCCCTTCACAATTTTATACATTTCCATAAGATCCCCCCGTATCCTTCTAAATTCCAACAAGTACAATCCCAGTCTATTCAACCTCTCCTCGTAATCCAACCCCCTCAACTCTGGGATTAACCTAGTGATGTATCCTTTATGAGGATGTTATATATTCTTCACATTATTGGTTAACAACTTCACCCAATCTTCATCCATCCAACCATTGTCGTGGACATGCATACAAGCCCCTGCAGCGGTCGTGATTTCCAGCATGGGTTTTACATTTGAAAATTAGTACAGGCTTTAATTTTGTTCCATTGACCTTGTAGGCTGGCACCACTCTTTTCTAGCTTCCTTACCTCGTGATTTTTACTCTAACCGTTTTTGAACCTTTCGACTCCGCAGTTCAGTTGTGGGATGTATCGAAATCCATGAATGTTTCCTCCATGTTGCCCATGTGGCGAAATGAGTTCTTGTGTTTTTGCCGCTGACGATGAATTGCCGGAACCTGGTCATTTTGGTCATCTCCGAGCGATCTTGACATTTTCATTCCATAAAGCAGCTTCCCCCACTCGCTGCTGCTCTGAAACCTTTGCTGGACTTGGTTTGATTTGGCTCATTTAAGGACACACAGACACGCATTGCATTTCTGACGACATGGTCACCATTTCCCAAGTTCGGTGGCTGGTCCCTGTTCTCATGGCGTATTTGGTCTCGGGCATCTTCTTCAGAACACATTCCTTTCTTCCATTCTCTCACCAGTTTTCCCGCTAGCACAGAATTCCCTCGCTGCAGTGGAGTTAGCGGAGGAGCCAGCTAATGTTGTGACTTTTAGCTCTAAACCAATTTCAGACTTCATTCTTTTTGCTGGAGGGCCATTTCTGTTTGTAGCTCACAATCTGCTCCTTGTGGTCTTGTCTTCAACTCCATGCGCGTTCTTTACAACCTGGCCAATATTGCCTGCTTGGTCTCCGGCACCAACTGGTGGTCTGTGGTGAAAACTTGTAGCGGACTCCTAATTAATTTCATAGCAGGAAAGAGGTGACGATTGACGTTTAGGACCAAAAATGATTTTTGGTACCAAAAGGTAGGGTTGTCTCATATGTCAGGTCAACTTGTACACCGTGATCTATGGTTTATTACAGAAGGTAGATGTGGGATATCAGGGATCTCATGGCACTTTTCCCTTCAAATAGTCAGAGAGAAATTTCTGACAGGAATCACCTGCATTTGGGTGGGGACCCATGTTTTGCCTCTTCCAGAATGTGGGAGGAGAGGAGGTGGGGAAACAAGAGACAGCCATCTAGAAGGATAAGGGCAGCAGGTATATGGGAACACCCATCACCTCAAAGTCACGTACCATTCCAATGTTAAACTATACAGCTTCTTCTTCATTGCTCGTTCAAGGTACTGGAACTTCCTCCCGAACAGCAATGTGGCCGTACCTGCACCACACGGATTGCAGCTGCTCAAGAATCATGTTCTCATGTGTCTGCTACCCTTGTCCTTCCAGGTGACAGAGGTCACGGGTTTGGAAGGTGCTGTTGAAGGACACTTGGCAAGTTTATGTGGCACATCTTGTAGATGGTACAAACAGCTGCTACTGTGCATTGCTGGTGGAAGAGTGAATGTGTGATGAATGTAGGAATTTCAGCTGTATTGCATTATAAGTATTTGGTGAAGTAAGGGTTAAAAGCCTGGGTTAGAGTGTGTTTGACTGCTGCAGTCATGTTTTAAAAGAAATCCTAGTTTGAAAGGCAAGTATATTTTGGGAGCCTGGGGTGCAATTAAAGTATCGTAATAGGTTTGACTGTGGAATGCTGTTTTGAACTGTGGAGTTCATTAGATTTCAGATTGGGGAGGAGGGAATGATATCGTTGCTGGGTAGGGCCTAGGCATCAGGAATTTTGTAGGAAAAGCAGGTCATTTCCATTCTGGATGAAGCGGTGAACACAAGTCAAGTTTTGCCCTCTGCAGTTCTAAGCTGAATGAAGCTATGTGCACAACTGAGGCAGTTTTGCTCTCACTGTAGGCTTGTTAAAAGAGATTAAGAGTATTTAAGCAGCACAGACTTGTTGGAGAACAAGGGGAGCTGAAACAAACAGCTTTTGAAGACATACAGTCAGAGTTTTTGCATGGGTCTGACAGGAAGCAGATCTTTTCTGTAAAGCAGTGTCAAGAGATCTCTCTTTCTCAAAGGACATCGCTGTAAAGCGAGTATTCCTGAGCGCCAGTGGTATTTAAGGTGGATTCAGAGTGGATATATATTTTTCCCTTGTTATAAGTGGGAATGAAGATAGCAGTTAAGCGTATTCTATTCACTGTATTGAGTAGTGTTGTTTATGGGGTAATTGGAAGCTATTTTCTGGTGTTACGTTAAAGAGTTAAATATTGTTGGTAATAACGTTTGTTTTAATATACCATATCCCTATTTCTTTGCGAAATTACTCCTGGAGCGAGGTATCCTTTCCTCACAGTCTTACAAAATTGAAGTAAAATATTGGGGTTTCAGTGCAATATCCCAGCCACTGTTGGGGGCTGGTCTGGGATCATAATAAATGTTGAGATCATTGGATGGAGTGAATGCCGTTCAGCAGAGGGATTAAGGAGCAATGAATGCCACATCACAGTGAGGCAGAGACCACTGCATCCTTTAAGGGAAGAGTAGGAAACATTCAAAGCAGATAGAGTTACGGTGCAAGAGCGCTGTAGTGAACTCTATTGCTGAAACAAGTTGGCTGAGACCTGATGGGTTGACTGGCCTCTATCTGTGCTCCACAGTTCTAGCTGCATCCACAGCTTTGCTGATGATTACTGTACACCTCAGGCCATCACTACCCCAAAATAAACCACGGCTTGACTTACCTTGAAATCGGTGTTGTTTACATGTTCAAACACTAGTGCAGGTGTCCGAGACTGAGAAAGGCCAATTCCAAGACAGGGAAAGAAAAGAAAGGTGCTTTTAGTCCTGTGTGTCATTAAATAAGATCTGTTCAGAAAGAAGTAACAAACGCGAACTGCATTTCCATATATGATAGAATTTTATTGAAGGCAAAGCAGGATCGAAGGCACAATGGCCTACTCCTGCTTCTGAGTCTTAAGTTCATTGGTATTCAGTCGAATGGGACGTGATTTTGGCTCAACTGGGTAACCACTGAGAGGTGTGTATACGCGTTGTAACGAAATTTATCAATAAATCGAGAATCACCCAATTATTACAGTGCAGGAGGCGGCCATTTGGTCCATTGTGTCTGCCCCTGCTCTCCAAACGAGCATCATGAGTCAGTGCCGTTCCCCTGCCCTTTTCCCCATACTGCTGCACATCACATTTGCTTCTTTTGCAAATCATTTTAAATCAGAGCGGCACGGTAACACAGTGGTTAGCACTGTTGCTTCACAGCACCAGGGTCCCAGGTTCGATTCCCGGCTTGGGTCACTGTCTGTGCGGAGTCTGGACCTTCTCCCCGTGTCTGCGTGGGTTTCCTCCGGGTGCTCCGGTTTTTCCCACAAGTCCCGAAAGACGTGCTTCTTAGGCGAGTTGGACATTCTGAATTCTCCCTCTGTGTACCCGAACAGGCGCCGGAGTGTGGTAACTAGGGGCTTTTCACAGTAACTTCATTGCAGTGTTAATGCAAGACTATTAGTGACACTAATAAAGATTACTATTATCTGTGCCCTCTCGTTTTTGATCCTTTAAGAAGCAGAACAGTTTCTCTCTATCAGTTCTGTTCAGCCCCGTCATGATTTTGAACATCTCTATCAAATCTCCTCTTAGCCTTTTTCTCTGCAAGGAGAACAGTCCCAACCTCTCTGATCCATCCTCATCACTTAAGTTTCTCATCATCCCTGGAACCATTCTTGTAAACCCCTTCTGCTCTCCCTCCAATGCATTCACATCCTTCCCATAGTGTGGCGCCCAGAACTGTGCACAATATTGCAGCTGAGGTCTAACTAGTGCCTTGTATAAGTTCAGTATAACCTCCTCGCTCTTGCACTCTGTGCCCCTATTAATAAAGCCCAGAATACTATTTGCTTCATTAACTGCTCTCTCCACCTGTCCTGCCACCTTCAGTGATCTCTGCACAGGTACACCCAGCTCCCTCTGCTCCTGCATCCTTTAAGAATTTTACCCCTTATTTTCTATGACGAATGAAACTGTATGATTTGGAGGCAATAAAATAAACCATATGAAGGGTTTCAATCAAATACATCAGTTTCCTGACTCTCTGTTCTCGAGTCGAACACAATTAGTAAATCGCAACGAGCAGGTCTGTTAATGATTTGGGGAATGAAGTCACGTATGTAAACTATGTTAGGTACAGCTCAACACTAACCGCATGACAGATAATCGATATGAAAGGTAACCAGTGAGGTAATGGATAGAGCGAACAATACTCCAGAAACACAGGGAGGCACACAAACCAAACTGTTCTGTTTTCCTTGCCTCTTATGTTTGCTTTCAACAAATGTCCACATTATCCCCACAACAGCACGGTAGCATAGCGGTTAGCGCAATTGCTTCACAGCTCCAGGGTCCCAGGTTCGATTCCCGGCTGGGTCACTGTCTGTGCGGAGTCTGCACGTTCTCCCCGTGTGTGCATGGGTTTCCTCCGGGTGCTCCGGTTTCCTCCCACAGTCCAAAGATGTGCAGGTTAGGTGGATTGGCCATGCTAAATTGCCCTTAGTGTCCAAAATTGCCCTTAGTGTTGGTTGAGTGGGGTTACTGGGTTATGGGGATAGGGTGGTGTGGGCTTGGGTAGGGTGCTCTTTCCAAGAGCCGGTGCAGACTCGATGGGCCGAATGGCCTCCTTCTGCACTGTAAATTCTATGACTTCTATGACTTCTAACAGTCAACTGCTTCTCCCCGGCTATTCATAATCTTTATCAGTGTCACAAGTAGGCTTACATTAACGCTGCAACAAAATTCAGTACCTCACCAGATCACATCCACTCTCTGAAGCACCCTCAGTGAATGATGACAACTCTGCCAACAACAAAACAGTTCAATTAATTGCCCCTTTGCCATGAATTGTTTTATCTGGGCCATTCCACGTGGGGAATTGCAGATTACACTCTTCCTCTTCCACTCGGTTTCCTGTCCAAAGGCAGGTCTGACCCATAACGCCACAATCTCCACCACGGGTAGGGCAAGACGACAGGTCATAAATCCACCCCTGTCGGAATAGGGATTGAACCCCGTGCCACTGGCACCAATATGATCAACAACATGCGATCCCAAATTTAAGAAAGAATATACTTGTATTGGAGGCTGTACAGCAAAGATTCACTAAATTGGTCCCTGGCACAAAGGGGTTGTCCTATGATGAGAGATGAGAGGAGGAGTAAATTGGGTTTATATTCTCTGGCGTTTAGAAGAATGAGAAGCGGGATTTCCGGTTGCGGCGATGCGGAGCTAAGCCGTGCGTTTCGGCAGCTCCCACGAAAACGGACTTTCGGGCTCTCCAGAAGAGCCCCAACGGAGCTCTTTTCTGATTAATCCCGTGTGGGAAGGAGCAGTGAGGTCCCCCCCCCTACAATATTTGGCAGGGAGCAGTGGGGGAGCAACGAGGAAAGAGGCCATGGAGCAGAGATCAAAACGAGGGGAAGAAGGCAAGATGGCGGAGGGCGGAGAGCAGGGAGCGTGGGGGCCAGACCAGCAGGAGTTCTTCATGAGATGTGTGGAGGTGCTGAAAAAGGAGGTGCTGGCGCCAATGCTGTTGGCGATCGAGGGGCTGAAGGAGACCCAGACGACCCAGGCGGTGGAGCTTCGTGAGGTGAACGATAAGGTGAACACCAACGAGGACGATATCCAGGGCCTGCCGGTAAAAATGGAGGCGCACGAGGCGGTGCACAGGAGGTGGGCTGAGAGAATCGAGGTCCTGGAGAACAGGTCGAGGAAGAAGAACCTCCGGATTCTGGGTCTTCCCGAAGGAATGGAGGGAGCTGGTGCTGGGGCGTACGTGAGTACGATGCTCCATTCGCTGATGGGTGCGGCGGCCTCTCCGACCCCCCTGAAGCTGGAAGGGGCTCACCAGGTCCTGGCGAGGAGACCCAAGGCTGATGAGCCGCCAAGGGCGATAGTGGCAAGGTTCCATCGCGTCGTGGATAAAGAAAGTGTGCTGAGATGGGCCAAGAAGGTGCGGAGCAGCAGATGGGAGAACGCGGTGATCCGAGTTTACCAGGATTGGAGCGCGGAGGTGGCAAAGAGGAGAGCTGGCTTCAACCGGGCCAAGGCGGTGCTGCATAAAAAAAGAGTCAGGTTCGGCATGCTGCAGCCTGCGCGACTGTGGGTCACTTATCAGGACAGACACCATTATTTTGAAACGCCAGAAGAGGCTTGGACCTTTATACAGACGGAAAAACTGGACTCGAACTGAGGAGATGTGGTTGTATATGGGGTTGTAAATATGGGTAAAGAATATTTTATGGGTGGGATGATGAATGGGGATGTGGGTAGAGTTCTGGTTAAAATTCCTAAAATTTCCTTTTTCCTTTCTGTAGACGAGATGATGATGATGGGGAATGTGGGCGTCGGTCCTGGAGGGAGGTGAGACTCTGGGATGAGGGAACTGGGACAATGGCCGCAACAGGAGCTGCGCCACAGGGGGCGGGGCTGGTTCTGGAAAGCGCAGGCTATTTTCCCGCGCCAAAAGGGGGGAGGGACGGAGGAAGGTAAGGAGGAGGAGAGACTCCCACATGGGGGAGATCAACGGGAAGGCGGGGGAAGCCGGGGTCAGCAGACTCATGGAAGTAATATGGGGGGAGCAAAAGTGCTAGATGTGGATCTAGCAAAGGGGGGGGGGTAAGCCCCCTAATCCGTGGAATGTGAGAGACCTAAATGGTCCGGTTAAGAGGGCCCAAGTGTTCGCGCACCTAAAGGGACTGAAGGCAGACGTGGCCATGCTTCAGGAGACACATCTGAAGGTGGCAGATCAGGTCAGGTTAAGGAAGGGATGGGTGGGACAGGTGTTCCATTCAGGGCTGGATGCGAAGAATAGAGGGGTGGCAATACTGGTGGGAAAGCGGGTGTCGTTTGAGCCCAAGAACATAGTAGCGGACAAGGGAGGCCGATACGTGATGGTGAGTGGTAGGTTGCAGGGGACGGAGGTGGTACTGGTGAATGTATATGCCCCGAACTGGGACGATGCTGGATTCATGAAACGGATGTTGGGGCGTATTCCGGACCTGGAGGCAGGGAGTTTGATAATGGGTGGGGATTTTAACACTGTGCTGGACCCAGCATTAGATCGCTCCAGATCTAGGACGGGGAAGAGGCCGGCTGCGGCCAAGGTGCTTAGGGAGTTTATGGACCAGATGGGGGGAGTTGATCCTTGGAGATTTGGCCAGAGAATTTTCTTTTATCTCCCACGTACACAAAGCCTACTCCCGGATAGATTTTTTTGTTCTGGGGAGAGCATTGATCCCGAAAGTGGAGGGAACGGAGTATTCGGCCATAGCCATTTCAAACCATGCCCCGCACTGGGTGGAGCTGGAGCTGGGGGAGGAGAGGGACCAACGCCCGCTGTGGAGGTTGGATGTGGGACTGCTGGCAGACGAGGAAGTGTGCGGGAGGGTGTGGAGGTGTATTGAAAGATATCTGGAGGCTAACGACACCGGGGAGGTGCAGGTGGGAGTAGTATGGGAGGCGCTGAAGGGGGTGGTCAGGGGAGAGTTAATCTCCATCTGGCTCACAGGGTGAAGAGAGAGGGCAGGGAGAGGGAGAGGTTGGTGGGGAGATTTTAAGGGTGGACAGGAGCTATGCAGAGGCTCCGGATGAGGGACAGGGGTGGTCAGGGGAGAGTTAATCTCCATCTGGCTCACAGGGTGAAGAGAGAGGGCAGGGAGAGGGAGAGGTTGGTGGGGAGATTTTAAGGGTGGACAGGAGCTATGCAGAGGCTCCGGATGAGGGACTACTCAGGGAGACACGAAGTCTCCAGACGGAATTCGACCTGTTGACCACAGGGAAGGCAGAGGCACAGTGGAGGAAGGCACAGGGGGCGATATATGAATATGGGGAGAAGGCGAGCCGGATGCTAGCACACCAGCTCCGTAAGAGGATGGCAGCGAGGGACATAGGTGGAGTCAAAGGTGGCAGGGGAACTACGGTGCGGAGTGCTGGGAAAGTGAATGAGGCTTTTAAGGCCTTTTACGAGGAACTGTATAGGTCCCAGCCCCTAGGGGGAAAAGAGGGGATGCGGCGATTCTTGGATCAGTTGAGGTTCCCAAGGGTGGAGGTGCAGGAGGTGGCTGGTCTGGGGGCGCCAATTGGGGTGGAGGAGCTGGTTAAAGGACTAGGGAGCATGCAGGCAGGGAAGGCCCCGGGGCTGGATGGGTTCCCGGTGGAGTTCTACAGGAAGCATGTAGACCTGTTAGCCCCGTTGCTGGTAAGGCCCTTCAATGAAACAGGGGGGGGGGGGGGGGGGGGGAGAGAGAGACCCTGCCCCCGACAATGTCGGAGGCGACACTCTCTTTGATCTTAAAGCAGGATAAGGACCCACTGCAATGTGGGTCATATAGACCGATCTCGCTCCTTAATGTAGATGCTAAGTTGCTGGCAAAAATGTTGGCCATGAGGATTGAGGACTGTGTCCCGGGGGTGATTCATGAGGACCAGACGGGATTTGTAAAGGGCAGGCAGTTAAACACTAATGTGCGAAGGCTCTTAAATGTGATAATGATGCCATCGGTGGAGGGAGAAGCGGAGATAGTGACAGCCATGGACGCGGAGAAGGCCTTTGATCGGGTAGAGTGGGAGTATCTCTGGGAAGTGTTGAGGAGGTTTGGGTTCGGGGGAGGGTTTATCAGTTGGGTTAAGCTCCTGTATAAAGCCCCGGTGGCGAGTGTGGTCACGAACCGGCGGAGGTCGGAGTATTTCCGGCTGTATCGAGGGACGAGGCAGGGGTGCCCCCCTGTCCCCTCTGCTGTTCGCATTAGCAATTGAACCTTTGGTCATGGCGTTACGGGAGTCGGGGAAATGGAAGGGGGTGGTTCGAGGGGGAGAGGAACATCGAGTGTCGCTGTATGCAGACGACCTGTTGCTGTATGTGACGGATCCAGTGGAGGGGATGGTTGAGGTAATGCAGATCCGACTGGAGTTTGGAGACTTTTCGGGCTATAAGCTCAATGTGGGAAAGAGTGAGCTCTTTGTGATCCATCCGGGGGACCAGGGAAGAGGGATAGAGGACCTACCGTTGAGGAGGGCGGAAAGGAGCTTTCGATATTTGGGGATTCAGGTAGCTAGGAGTTGGGGGGCACTGCACAAACTCAATTTGACACGATTGGTGAAACAGATGGAGGAGGATTTTAAAAGGTGGGACATGTTGCCACTCTCGCTGGCGGGTAGGGTACAGTCGGTTAAAATGGTGGTCCTCCCGAGATTTCTTTTTGTATTCCAATGCCTCCCAATCGTGATCACTAAGGCCTTTTTTAAGAGGGTAAGCAGGAGCATTACGGGATTTGTGTGGGCGAGCAAGACCCTGCGGGTAAGGAGGGGGTTCTTGGAGCGTAGCAGAGATAGAGGAGGGTTGGCATTGCCAAATCTGGGTGGTTATTATTGGGCAGCCAACGTGGCAATGATCTGTAAGTGGGTGATGGAGGGAGAAGGGGCGGCATGGAAGAGGTTGGAGATGGCGTCCTGTAAAGGAACGAGCCTGGGGGCGCTGGTGACAGCACCGCTGCCGCTCTCGCCGACAAGGTACACCACGAGCCCGGTGGTGGCGGCAACGCTAAAGATCTGGGGCCAGTGGAGACGGCACAGGGGTGCGACAGGAGCCTCGGTGTGGTCCCCGATCAGAGACAACCATCGGTTTGTCCCAGGAAGGATGGACGGGGGATTTCAGAGCTGGCATCGGGCAGGGATTAGAAGAATGGGGGACCTGTTCATTGACGGGACGTTCGCGAGCTTAGGGGCGCTGGAGGAGAAGTTTGGGCTACCCCCGGGAAACGCTTTCAGGTACATGCAAGTGAGGGCGTTTGTGAGGCGGCAGGTGAGGGAATTTCCGCTACTCCCGGCACAGGGGATTCAAGATAGGGTGATTTTGGGCGTATGGGTCGGAGAGGGCAAGGTGTCGGTGATATACCAGGAGGTGAAAGAGGGGGAGGCTTTGGTAGAGGAGCTGACGGGTAAATGGGAAGAGGAGTTGGGGGAGGAGATTGAGGGGGGGCTATGGGCTGATGCCCCAAGTAGGGTTAATTCCTCTTCTTCGTGTGCCATGCTTAGCCTGATACAGTTTAAGGTGGTTCATAGAGCGCACATGACGGTGGCAAGGCTGAGCAAGTTCTTTGGGGTGGAGGACAGATGTGGGAGGTGCTCAGGAAGTCCGGCAAACCATGTCCATATGTTTTGGTCATGCCTGGCACTGGAGGGGTTCTGGAGGGGAGTGGCGGGAACAGTATCTAAGGTGGTGAAAGTTTGGGTCAAGCCAAGCAGGGGGCTAGCACTATTTGGAGTAGTGGACAAGCCGGGAGTGCAGGAGGCGAAAGAGGCCGGCATTCTGGCCTTTGCGTCCCTAGTAGCCCGGCGAAGGATCTTGTTAATGTGGAAGGAGGCGAAGCCCCCCCCAGCGTGGAGGCTTGGATAAATGATATGGCAGAGTTTATCAAATTGGAGAGGATAAAGTTTGCCTCGAGAGGGTCGGCACAGGGGTTCTACAGGCAGTGGCAACCGTTCCTAGACCATCTCGCGGAGCGTTAGATGTAGGTCGGACAGCAGCAGCAGCAACCCAGGGGGGTGAAGGGGGGGTTCCTGTGGGGGTTAAGTGAGCAAGAAAGCACATGAATGATCCGGAAACTGACATGTACGGGAAGAATCCATTGTACAAAGTTCTGTATTTTATAGACTTGCCATGTTCATGTCTTGCCACGCGAGTTCTTTTCTTTTCTTTGTTACGGGGGGGGGGGTTGTTTGTAAGGTGGAAAATATTGTTATTGAAAAATTCTTAATAAAAATATATTTTTTAAAAAAAGAATGAGAGGCGATCTCATTGAAACCTACGAACTCCTGAAGGGGCGCCACGGAGAGATTGTTCCCCCTGGTCGGGAATCTAGAACACGGTGAGGGGAGGAATCTCAGGGTAAGAGGTTGATGATTTAGGACTTAGACGAGGAGAAATTACTTCACTCGAAGGGTTGTGAATCTTTAGAATTCTCTACCCCAGAGGGTTGTGGACGCTTGGAATTCTCGACCCCAGAGGGTTGTGGAAGCTCCATCGTTGAATAATTGAAGGCCGGGCTAGACAGATTTTTAGTCTCTCAGGGAATTCAGGGATATGGGGAGCGGCGGGAAAATGGAGTTGAAGCCCAAGATTAGCCATAATCTTCCAGGATTCTATAGATTGCAGAACAGCTCCTGCAGATTGGAGGGTGGCTAATGTAACTCCGCTATTTAAAATGGGAGGTAGAGAGAAAGCAGGGAATTATAAACCAGTGAGTCTGACATCAGTAGTAGGGAAAATTCTAGAATCCATTGTCAAAGATTTTATAGCAGAGCACTTATAAAACAGTGGCAGGATCGGACAGAGTCAGCATGGATTTATGAAGGGGAAATCATGCTTGACTAATCTACTGGAATTCTTCGAGGATGTAACTAGTAGAATTGATGAAGGGGAGACAGTGGATGTGGTGTAATTTGGACTTTCAGAAGGCTTTTGACAAAGTCACGCATAAAATTGCAGTAAAACATCTCTATTCCTGTACTCCAATCCTCTCACTATTAAGGCCAACATACCATTTACCTTCTCTGCCTGCTGTACCTGCGCGCTGACTTTCAGCGACTGATGCACGAGGACACAAAGGTCTCCCTGAGTATCCACCTCTCTCAATTTACACCTATTCAATAATCTTCCTATTTTTTTTATCTGCTACCGAAGCAGATAACCTCACATACTGCAGATAACACCACATTATACTGCATCTACCATGCAGAGTGCCCACTCACTCACCCGTCCAAATCCCACTGAAGCATCTGTGCATCCTCCGCACAGCTCACCTAACCTCCACCTTATCTGCAAGTTTAGAGATAATACATTTAGATCCCTTGTCCAAATCATTCATCTATAATGGGAATAGTTGGGGTCCTAGCAGAGCCCTGCGGTATCCCACTACTTACTGTCTGCCAATTGGAAAAAGACCCATTTATTCCAACTCTTTGCTTCCTGTCTGCTAACCTGCTTTTTATCCATCTCAAGACGCTACCCGCAATCTCATGCACTTTAACTTTACATAGGGCAACATGGTAACACAGTGGTTAGCACAGTTGCTTCACAGCTCCAGGGTCCCAGGTTCGATTCCCGGCTTGGGTCACCGTGTATGGGGAGTCTGCACGTTCTCCCCATGTCTGCGCGGGTTTCCTCCGGGTGCTCCGGTTTCCTCCCACAGTCCAAAGATGTGCAGGTTAGGTGGATTGGCCATGATAAATTGCCCTTAGTGTCCACAAAGGTGGGTTGGGGTTACTGGGATAGGGTGGAGGTGTGGGCTTCTGTAGGGTGCTCTTTCCAAGGGCCAGTGCAGGCCTGATGGGCCGAGTGGCCTCCTTCTGCAGTGTAAATTCTATGATAGTAATCTGCTATGCGAGATCTTGTCGAAAGCCTTCTGAAAGTATTGATAAATCACATCCACCGGTTCTCCCTGGTCAACTCTACTAGTTACATCTTCAAAGAATGCCAGCGATTTGTCAAGCATGATTTCCCTTTCGTAAATCCATGCTGAATTTGTCTGATTATTTATTTATTTATATTTATTTTTTCAATTAAGGGGCAATTTAGTGTGGCCAATCCCTCTACCCTGCACATCTTTGGGCTGTGGGGGTGAGACCCACGCAGACACAGGAAGAATATGCAAACTCCACACGGAGAGTGACCCAGTGCCAGGATTGAACCCAGGTCTTCAGCACCACGAGGCAGCAGCGCTAACCACTGCGCCCCCGTGCCGCCGCCCCTTGCTTGGAATAAAATACATTTTTTTTAAACTCTTTCTTCACAGTAAAACAATGAATAAAACAATGAATAACTCGTGGAATTGCCTACAAGTAGATGGTGCAGATATTTAAATAGCTGTGTGTTATGAGTTTACAGGTTAAATGGTCTTCCTCCATCCAAATCTTTCCTGAAAGATCTTCTGCTGCACAGATGACACAGTTTCTCCCCATCTGATCTCAAATAATCGACATACTCACGATCCGTGGCCAATACCAGTCCTGACTGAACACACAGGCTAACGTGAGCACCCTCTCTAAAAGGGAAACATATTCTTGATCACTGGGCTCTTCCCCACTGGCTCAGATACAGAAACCCACGCAGGCCATTTTACCAGTTGCAATGTGATGGATAAATGAAAATCGCTTACTGTTACAAGTAGGCTTCAAATGAAGTTACTGTGTAAAGCCCAAGGTCGCCACATTCCAGCGCCTGTTCGGGGAGGCTGGTACGGGAATTGAACCGTGCTGCTGGCCTGCCTTGGTCTGCTTTAAAAGCCAGCAATTTAGCCCAGTGTGCTAAACCAGTCCCTACCCTGTACCCTGTTAGCCCTCCCGACGCTGTTATAAATCTGGAGGTTGTGGGTAAAGCCCTTGACAATATTCGGTACTCACCACTGGGTCCTTTACTATGTCTAACAGGTTAATAACATTGGGACCTCCACGCAGGTTCTCTAAAATCTTTATTTCTCGCTTTATTTTCTTCTTTTTTACTGGCTGTGGAAACAAAAACTAGATAAATGTTGACACAAACAAACAGTGCTTAACTGGAATATTGTTGAAAAGAGAGACATGTCGCTGAAGTTTCCCAACTTGCACTCATCAGGACAAACACAAGAATGGCAAATTTCAAACAATCACACAACTATCCATACTACAAGAGTTTGGTTAGCAAGTCGATTCCAATTTGCTGAGGTGCTGCCTTGGAGTAGGAAACAAGGAATTATAGAATCCCCAAGCTCCCAGGTAATTCAAAAGAAAGCTGCAAGGCTTGAACATATTCCTTTTGTTTGCAGAGAACTGCTCCCCGAGTACGAATGCATGTCACTTCTAACAAGTATAATTGAGGCACATTACAAGCTGGACTGATCGTCTTAAATTGGTTGCGGCGAAAATGATAGCCTCTTGTCTATTTTTGAGTTTGCACGGTACACAGTGAGCAATGCTCTGATCAGGTTAGTGTAAGAGTCCTTCCTGTTTATTTCCTTCTTTTACTTTATTATTTTTGGTCCATGACCCATAATTGGTACATGTCTTTAAACAGAAGAGTGTTTGCCAGGACAGTGTGTTCCTAAGTTTTGTTTTTTGGGTAAGAAAAACCAGACTCGTCGGCGAAGAGTGAACCTTAGGAACCGATTTTGGAGGAAGTTGGTTCGATTGGCTAATGGGTAACCGGTGGGTTGGTCAGGGTCAGTGTTCTGCCTGACAACAATCAGTGATTGGTTCCTGCGTGATGCTGAGAGAATTGAGCATAAGTATCTAGTCTCTCGAAGGGAGAGGAGCTGTGTTTCTCCCCCGTTCTTCTGACGGTTGCCTGCTGTCTCCATGAGTCTACATTGAAGATCATTACAAGCTGAAAGAAAAGAGAGGGAGAGCACCCAACTGAAGGCCTACCAAAGAGAAAATGCTGGAAAATCTCAGCAGGTCCGGCAGCATCTGTAGGAAGAGGAAAGAGCTAATGTTTCAAGTCCAGATGATCCTTTGTCAAAGCTGAAGGCCTAACCTGAAAAAAGAAACCAACTGGAAGATATCCATCTGAATCAAAGACCTTTATCCTTTTATTCGATTAGATTAGTATTTTCTTTACCTTTCAACCACCCTTTCCCCTCTGTGTGTGTGTGTGTGTGTGTGTGTGTGTGTGTGTGTGTGTATAGACACTTGCTAGACATACTTTCATACACAGGGACCTGTTCTCTGCAAACAAAAGGAACATGTTCAAGCATTGCACATTTTCTGAATTAGCTGGGATTGTATGGCGATTCCCATCTCTAAAATGAATCACAGCCTGCTGCTGCCCCTACAGTAAGGGCCGGACTACTGGTTAGTCACAGTCCATCAGCACAGCCATGGCTGGCTGACCAATCGGTGGAGTGCCAAACAAATCCAATACAGACTCATCATCCAATTACCCCATTCTGGTCAACAGCAACATCAAGATATGGAAGTCACTGAATGCACAAAGCAAGAGGGAAAATAAAACCATATGACAGAAGAAACACGCAGCTAAGTAATCTCGTGTTCTTCGACAATCAGCACTCACCTTCAATATTTTGACAACTACTTTCTCATTATTTGTGATGTTGATGGCTTCAAAGACTTCGCTGTATTTTCCACGGCCTAATTTCCGAACTAGTTGATAATCGTCCTGATTGCTGTATGAAAAAGTAAAGCAGTGTCAGAGCGAATGCAGTCAATAACAGGTCACAAATCTTCAGCCTCTTGAGATTCATTTTTTCTCCGTGGTTTAGTCCAGTGTTTTAAAAACTTTTTTTCCGGGGACCCATTTTTACCAACCGGCCGACCTTCGTGACCCACGCCGGCCGACCTTCGCAACCCACGCCGGATGACCTTCGCGACGCACGGCGGCCGACCATCATGACCCACGCTGGCCGACCTGCGCGACCCACCAATTTCTCTTACCTTGTTTGTTGCTGACAAAAATGGAGGAAATGGTTTTTGGTCCCTTTGGCCCCCTGAACTTGTAAAAGAAAAGGCTGCGACCGTATAAAAAAATGCGGCCGCACTGCGCATGCGTGCCCTATCATCAATGCACATGCGCATGGTTGTGCGCATGCGCACTGATGATCGGGCACGCATGTACAGTGAAGCTGAATTTTGTTCATATGTTCGTGGCCATTTTGAAGGCCACAGCAGCCGGCAGTGTTAAAAGTCGGCTGCTGCGGCCGTTGGTCCCGGATTTGCGTGATCAGGAGCGCCGCGACGGTCGGCTCCGCAACCCTCCCGACACCCGCCTGCGACCCACCCGGAGGTCACACCCCCGAGTTTGACAATGCCTGGTTTAGTCATACAGGGCAGGTAAGAGATCCCTGGAGTTGGCAATTAATGCCTTTTATTGTGGTATATAATTTCCCACTGGATAACAAATGGACAAGGATTACTGGATGTTGGTTCTCACCTGCATATTTTCTCGAGTCACAGACCCCTTACTTCCGCATCACTACCCACCATCTTTCTGAAGTTCAGGCTGGGAAGGGGGCGTGGGGGTTTGGGATTATGGGCCAGGCTAGTGGGAGGGGGAAATCGGTCGACTCAAGGTGGGGCAGGGCAGACAAGAGGGGTCGATGGCGGGACTGGTTAAAGGGAGAGGGTTCAACTAAGGTTTTGACGAGGTGGGGGGGGCTGGGTGAGCCTGTCAAGCAGAAATGGGGGTAGGGTCATCCGACGTGTTTTGGGGGGGGGGGGCGACGGGGGGGGGGCACTGACCAAGGACAGGATAATGGCAGGGTTGGCTGAAGGGAGGGGCACTGCCTGAGGTTGGTGGACAGACAGGCAGCCAAGGATGGGGAGAAGCCAGCGGAACGGAAGTCGGGTGGGGTCATCCCGGGGCAGCTAATGGGCCAATAAATGGTTGATGGTGGGGGAAGGGGCGGGCACACCAGAGACAGGTGGGGAGGGGGGTGGCGCAGACAAAGAGAAGGAAGCAGAGACAGGTAACAGAATAGAGGAGAAGACAGAGTTCTTCTTACCCCCATTCAACAACATGTGATTCGTAGTCCCAGTACTCGCGAGGTCTCTGTGTGTTCACATCTGCATACACTCTGGCCCTGCTTGGGACCGGCCCAGACATGTTTTGTTCAGGGGTGAAACGGCCACCTGTGCGTTACCTGCAATACAACGTGAACAGTGAATTTGTACATTGACTCAGGCCAGTTTCCCTATGAGACTGAATCATACTTTCTACCTACAGAGCAACTTTCCAATTTGGTTAGGCAATGGAGAAAGCTCAGACTGAGGACTGAGCGCAGTGTAGCCTAGTGTTCAGCATTCAATAGAACCACAAAGTCAGTGTGTCAATCAATATAAAAATAATTACGGAGATCAGAGTGCTGCTCCCCACTGGAGGCTGCTAGACCAACCCACAACATCAAACTCAGCCTCTCAGCATCACTCCCCCGACTGATTGATTCTTTATACTCCATACCAGCTATCTCCAACCCTGCCCCACCCCTGCATTCCACTATCCTCTTCTCCTGTACAGCAGCATCAAACCTCCCTTCATTGTTCTCCACTTGACTTTGCAATGAGCTCCACATTTGCACTGTTCTCTTAAGCGAGCACTGGTGGAGAATTGAAACAGCATAAAACAGGGATTTCATAGTTCTAATAAAATCTACAGTGCAGAAGGAGGCAATTCAGCCCATCGAGTCTGCACCAGCCCTTGAAAAGACCACCCCACTTAAGGCCACATCTCCCGTAACACAGTAACCCCACATAACATTTCTGGACACTAAGGGCAACTTAGTGCTGCTAATCCACCTAATCTGCACATCTTTCTTCCTCCGGGAGGAAACCAGAGTACCGGAGGAAACCCATGCAGACACACGGGGAGAACGTGCAGACTCCACAGACAGTGACTCAAGCCGGGAATAGAACCTGGGACCCTGGAGCTGTGAAGCAACAGTGCTAACTACTGTGCTACCGTGCTACCCTATGATTTGAAACAGTATAAAACAGGGAATTGAAACAGTATAAAACAGGGGTTTCAAACAGTATAAAACAGGGGTTTCAAACAGTATAAAACAGGGAATTGAAACAGTATAAAACGGGTTTGAAACAGTATAAAATAGGGGTTTGAAATAGTATAAAACAGGGAATTGAAACAGTATAAAACAGGGAATTGAAACAGTATACAACAGGGGTTTGAAACAGTATAAAACAGGGGTTTGAAACAGTATAAAACAGGGGTTTGAAACGGTATAAAACAGGGGTTTGAAACGGTATAAAACAGGTGTTTGAAACGGTATAAAACGGGTTTGAAACAGTATACAACAGGGGTTTGAAACGGTATAAAACAGGGGTTTGAAACGGTATAAAACAGGGGTTTGAAACGGTATAAAACAGGGGTTTGAAACAGTATAAAACGGGTTTGAAACAGTATACAACAGGTGTTTGAAACAGTATACAACAGGTGTTTGAAACAGTATAAAACAGGGGTTTGAAACAGTATAAAACAGGGGTTTGAAACAGTATAAAACAGGGGTTTGAAACAGTATAAAACAGGGGTTTGAAACAGTATAGCACAGGTTAGAAACAGTATAAAACAGGGAATTGAAACAGTATAAAACAGGGAATTGAAACAGTATAAAACAGGGAATTGAAACAGTATAAAACAGGGAATTGAAACAGTATAAAACAGGGAATTGAAACAGTATAAAACAGGGAATTGAAACAGTATAAAACAGGGAATTGAAACAGTATAAAACAGGGAATTGAAACAGTATAAAACAGGGAATTGAAACAGTATAAAACAGGGAATTGAACAGTATAAAACAGGGAATTGAACAGAATAAAACAGGCGTATGAAACAGTATAACACAGAGGTTAGAAACAGTATAAAACAGGGATATGAAACAGTATAAAACAGGGAATTGAAACAGTATAAAACAAGGATTTTAAACAATATAAAACAGGGAATTGAAACAGTATACAACAGGGAATTGAAACAGTATACATGCTGTTAGGCGAATTGAACTTTCTGAATTCTCCCTCTGTGTACCCGAACAGGCGGTGGAATGTGGCGACTAGGGGCCTTTCACAGTAACTTCATTACAATGTTAATGTATGCCTACTTGTGACAATAATAAAGATTATTAAAAGTGATAATTCTCCAAGCTTCTTCCAAAGCAATTATATCCTTTCTTAAATAAGGAGGCCAAAAGTGTACACAGTGCTCTGGATGCCGTCTCACTGAGGCCCTGTGCAGCTGCAGCAACATATCCCTCCTTACATACTCTATTCCCCTTGCCAACATCCCATTTGTCTTCCTACCGACTTGCTGCATCTGCTTACCAATATATTGGATTCATTCACCAGACACCCAGGTCCCTCTGTCCCGCAGACTTCCACAGTCTCTCTTTCCAGTCAATTAACGTAACGCTTTTCTATCCTTCCTGCCAAATGAAATGAAATGAAATGAAAATCACTTATTGTCACAAGTAGGCTTCAATGAAGTTACTGTGAAAAGCCCATAGTCGCCACATTCCAGCGCCTGTTCGGGGAGGCTGGTACGGAAATCGAACCGTGCTGCTGGCCTGCTTTAAAAGCCAGTGATTTAGCCCAGTGTGCTAAACCAGCCGACATGTTCACATTTTACCATGTTATACTCCATCTGCCAAATCTTTGCCCACGCACTTCGCCTCCAGTTTTGGCCCGTTGAACAGTGGAGCTTATAATTCCTAAAGGTATATAGAGGTGAACTGCTCGCTCTGCTCCAACGAGCTACTGGTTTCAAAACTGGATGGGAACAAATAAAACTCCGCACTGAAATGAAAGGTTATCTGATGTTATCGCTCTGTTAAGTCACCTATTTGAAGAGAGAATGACTGCTGGGAAAATTGACTCCTTTAAAATTTCTGACATTTGATGAAAAACATTTTGCAGGGGCGAAATGTTTTACACTCGTGATGTAAAACAGAACTGCCAAGTGGCCAATCAGTTAGAGGGTGTTCCACTGCCAAGTTTTCAAATAATTCTGCATACTAAATAACCACATCAAAACCCACTGCTGCCCTGCTCAGTGGTGCCCACTACCCAACCCTTCAAACGACCCACCTACCCAACCCTTCAAACGACCCACCTACCCAACCCTTCAAACGACCCACCTACCCAACCCTTCAAACGACCCACCTACCCAACCCTTCAAACGACCCACCTACCCAACCCTTCAAACGACCCACCTACCCAACCCTTCAAACGACCCACCTACCCAACCCTTCAAACGACCCACCTACCCAACCCTTCAAACGACCCACCTACCCAACCCTTCAAACGACCCACCTACCCAACCCTTCAAACGACCCACCTACCCAACCCTTCAAACGACCCACCTACCCAACCCTTCAAACGACCCACCTACCCAACCCTTCAAACGACCCACCTACCCAACCCTTCAAACGACCCACCTACCCAACCCTTCAAACGACCCACCTACCCAACCCTTCAAACGACCCACCTACCCAACCCTTCAAACGACCCACCTACCCAACCCTTCAAACGACCCACCTACCCAACCCTTCAAACGACCCACCTACCCAACCCTTCAAACGACCCACCTACCCAACCCTTCAAACGACCCACCTACCCAACCCTTCAAACGACCCACCTACCCAACCCTTCAAACGACCCACCTACCCAACCCTTCAAACAACCCACCTACCCAACCCTTCAAACAACCCACCTACCCAACCCTTCAAACAACCTACCGACCCAACCCTTCAAACAACCCACCTACCCAACCCTTCAAACACTATCTGCCCCATGTGTGCATATCATGCACTGGGTTGATCCAAGTGCAAGCAAGTCGCCCTCAATCCAGAGGAACGGCCCAGAGGAGAACCGTGGCTGCTTAACCAAAATGTCAAGCACAACATGAAATGACAACCTGGATTTCTCCACCAATAGCTCCCATTGCAATAGAGTTTGCCACCACGTTAATAACTATCTAACACCCCCTGACGATACTCTCGGGAGTAACACCAGCCTGGGTTTAACACAGGGCACCAACACTAAACTTCAACTGCAGGGCAGTGATCTGAAGCTAACAAGTGTCACAAGGTGATTCAGGCCACTCAGTCCATCTTACTTAACCCACAGGATCAGGACACCATTCAGCCCCTCCAGCCCATTCGCCATTCATTCAGGTTGTGGTTAATCTTACCTCAATGCCATTTACCTGCTTCAGTTGCATATTCCTCGACACGCTCGCCCAACAAATACTCATCAATCTCAGTCCTGAAAATGTCAAATGACACCCCCCACCCCGTGGGCAGCCACAGCCTTTTTAGCAGTGAAAGTTCCAGAAAACCTGCAGTCCTGGATAAAAACGTTTCTAGCCACTGAGAAATTCCAGCAGTCAGCAAAAAACAAAGCAAACGCAAGTTACAGCCAAAGACCTTTCCAATCTCTTATTCCCATCACTGGATGAAAGCTTCAAAAGGAACCTCACCCACTGCATTTTATTCCCTCCCACAGGAATGGACTGGATAAGGTCACAAGAGGAAAGCTGCATCGTACATGCTGGTTAACATTTACAACACCGGCCCAACTACTTCTTCAAATTGATGAAAACGCAATGCCGATCAGGGTGAGGGAGTGCTGATGCACTCTTTCTGCATCCCGGCCACAGCCTAGTTAGCTACAAACCACCTTTCATGACAACACCACATGGGGGTGCCACTGTGCATCGGTCATGGAGAGAGTGGATGTTGAAGGTGGCGGATGGGGCACCAATCAAGCGGACTGCTTTGTCCTGGATGGTGTTGAGTTTCTCGAGTGCTGTTGGAGATGCACTCATTTTTAGCACAGGGCTAAATCGCTGGCTTTGAAAGCAGACCGAGGCAGGCCAGCAGCACGGTTCAAGTCCCGTAACAGCCTCCCTGAACAGGCGCCGGAATGTGGAGACTAGGGACTTTTCACAGTAACTTCATTTGAAGCCTACTTGTGACAATAAGCGATTTTCATTTCATTTCATTCCGGCACGCACGCAGGCACACGCACACACACACACAGGAATAAAGTGGGTAAACAGCTTCGCAGCCCCTCAATGCTACTGGCGTGATGTGGGAGGGGGACAGTGAAGAAATGCACTTTGCATCTGTTGTCACAAAAGAGAAAGATGACAAGGACATTGCCATCAGGGAGGAGTCATAGGGACATGGAGTCATACAGCACAGAAAAGGCCCTTTGGCCCATTGCGTCTGCACCAGTCAGAAACAACCACCTAACCATTCTAATCCCACTTTCCAGCACTTGTGATGCTCTGGGATCACAAGTGCAAATCTAAATACTTCTTCAATGTTATGAGGGTCTCTGCCTCCACCACCCTTTCAGACAGCGAGTTCCAGATTCCCACCACCCTCTGGGTGAAAAAGCTTTTCCTCACATCCCCTCTAAACCGCCTGCCCCTTACCTTAAACCTTTGCCCCCTGGTCATTGATCCCTCCACCAGGAAACCCACGCAGACATGGGGAGAACTTGCAGGCTCCACATAGACTGTGACCCAAGAAGGGAATCGATCCTGGCTCTCTGGCGCTGTGAAGCAACAGTGCTAACCATCTTACTGCAAACTCTGCTGTTGCTGTTTTCCTGTTGTGTTTTAACAAATCGCCATTATAAATGGAATAAATGGGGCTGGTTTATCACAGTGGGCTAAACAGCTGGCTTGCAACTCAGAACAGAGCAGCGCGGGTTCAATTCCCGTACTGGCCTCCCCGAACAGGCACCGGAATGTGGTGACTAGGGGCTTTTCACAGTAACTTCATTGAAGCCTACTTGTGACAATAAGCGATTATTATTATTGTTAATAATAAATGACCACTTTGCAAGAAAACAAGGTGGTCATGTTGACCACAATGCAAGGTCCCACAAATAGCCACAAGACACATGGCCTTCAAATAGGAACATAGAACTTAAGAGTAAGAGTAGGCCATTCAGCCCTTCAAACCTGTTCCGTCATTCAATAAGGTCATAGCTGATTTGGTTCTCATATATATATATATATATATATTCATCCATGGGACGTGAGCGTCGCTGGCTGGGTCAGCATTTATTGCCCATCCCTGAAGGCATTTAAGAGTCAACCACTTTGCTGTGGGTCTGGAGCCACATGTCGGCCAGACCGGGTAAGGACGGCAGATGCCCTTCCCTAAAGAACATTAGTGAACCAGATGGGTTTTAATGACAATCGACAATGGTTTCATGGTCACCATTAGACGTTTAATTCCAGATGTGTATTGAATTCAAATTTTGCCATCTGCTGCGGTGGGATTCGAACAGGGGTCCCCGGAGCATTACCCTGGGTTTCTGGATTACTCATCCAGTGGCAATACCACGAAGCCACCGCCTCCCAGTCTCAACTCCACTTTCCTGCCTGTCCCCAATAACATTCTACCAAAACCCAGCCTCCACCACTTTCTAGAGGAGAGAATACCACTGTGTCCCTTAGTTCTAGTTTCTCCCACAAAGGGAAAATCCCCCTCTTCCCTATCAAATCCCCTCAGGATCTTATAGGACCATAAGACATAGGAGCAGAATTAGGCCACTCGGCCCATCGAGGCTACTCCGCCATTCAATCATGGCTGATATTTTTCTCATCCCCATTCAATAAGATTATCTCTCATTCTTCTAACCTCCAATGGGTATAGGGCCCAATCTGTTCAAATTCAAACGATAAGCTCCTTCATCTGAGGAAATCTATGGTGATGACAGGTTCATAGCTCCTTGAAAGTGGAGTCGCAGGTGGACAGGGTGGTGAAGGAGGCATTCGGCATGCTTGTTTTCATTGGTCAGAACATTGAGTACAGGGGTTGGGACGTCTTGTCGACGCCCAGTTCTACAAGACATTGGTACGGCCACACTTGGAATACTGTATACAGTTCTGGTCACCCTATTATAGAAAGGATATTATTAAACTAGAAAGTGTGCAGAAAAAATTTACTAGGATGTTACCGGGGTTTAATGGTTTGAGTTATAAGGAGAGGCTGGATAGGCTGGAACCTTTTTCCCTGGAGCGTAGGAAGCTTAGGGGTGATCTTATAGAGGTCTATAAAATAATGCAAAGTCTTATAACACCAGGTTAAAGTCCAACAGGTTTGTTTCGATGTCACTAGCTTTCGGAGCGCTGCTCCTTCCTCAGGACCTGAGGAAGGAGCAGCGCTCCGAAAGCTAGTGACATCGAAACAAACCTGTTGGACTTTAACCTGGTGTTATAAGACTTCGTATTGTGCTCACCCCAGTCCAACGCCGGCATCTCCACATCATGGCTATAAAATAATGAGGAGCATAGATAAGGTAGATAGTCAAGATTGTTTCTCAAAGGTTGGGGAGTCTAAAACTAGAGGGCATAGGTTTAAGGTGAAAGGGGAGAGATACAACAGGGTCCACGGAGAAATGTTTTCACACAGAGGGTGGTGAGTGTCTGGAATGAGCTGTCAGAGGCAGTAGTAGAGGCGGGTACAATTTGGTCTTTTAAAAAGCATTTAGACAGTTATATGGGAAAGATGGGGATAGAGGGATATGGGCCAAATGTGGGTAAGTGGGACTAGCTTAGTGATAGAAACTGGGCAGCATGGACAAGCTGGGCCGAAGGGCCTGTTTTCATGCTGTAAACTTTGATGAAATGAGTCAAGCAGACCTTCTTGGAACTGCTTCCAACGCAAATATATCTTTTTTTTTTTTAAATGAGACCAAATCTGAGCACAGGATTTCAGAGGTGGTCTCACCAAACTCCTGTACAGCTGCAGCAAAACTTCCCCACCTTTATATTCCCTTTCCCCTTCCTAATAATGCCAGGCCTCCAGAAAGAGGGAGAAGCAGATGGTAGCAATATCCCCTGCTGATTAAAGTTGAAGTCCCTCAGGCACATGGTGCCCCCAAACCTACCGCAGACTCATCGCCGTCTCTGCGAGCCAGCTCCAAAGCCTTAATACCGAAAGCTCAAACAGAATTGAAGCTCAGACTGGCACCCAGCTCCTGGTCAGGGGACTGGGCGTAAACATGGGAGACTCTCAGTCTGCACTGCATTCTCTCCCCACCATCACTATTGGCTGAATAATGTATCTCAGCAATTCTGATTGGCATAGATGTGACAATACCATAAGAGAACACAAGATATATCACACTGCTGCTCCTACTGATACAGTTAAATGAAGATATTTTGGGATCCAGCGTGAGTCATTTGAGAGCTGATAGGGAGGAACAGGTGACTTTGGATCGGAGATCCCAAATCTCTCCATCCCTGGGAGTTTTCCTCACCTCATGCCCGAGTGTTCTGTCGACTTATTAATAATAATCTTTATTATTGTCAAAGTAGGCTTACATTAACACGGCAATGAAGTGAAAATGAAATGAAATTAAAATTGCTTGTCACAAGTAGGCTATGAAGAGGGGTTGAGTAGATTAGGATTATTTTCATTAGAAAGACGGAGGTTCGGGGGGGACCTCATTGAGGTCTACAAAATCATGAGAGATATAGACAGGGTTGATAGCAAGAAGCTTTTTCCCCAGAGTGGGGGACTCAATTACTAGGGGTCATGAGTTCAAGGATGAGAGGGGAAAAGTTTAAGGGAGATATGCATGGAAAGTTCTTTACACAGAGGGTGGTGGGTGGCTGGAACGCATTGCCGGCGGAGGTGGCAGAGGCGGGCACGATAGCGTAATTTAAGATGTATCTAGACAGATACATAAATGGGCAGGGAGCAGAGGAAACACAGATCCTCAGAAAATAGGCGACAGTTTTAGATAGAGGATCTGGATCGGCGCAGGCTTGGAGGGCCGAAGGACCTGTTCCTGTGCTGTAATTTTTCTTTGTTCTTTACTTTTAAAATTCCACTTGCAGCCTGGTTAAAATTTGCCAATGTCCCAATTGGCCCTCGCTACTGTTCCAGTGAATACCACTGACCTAGAAGGACAAGAGCAGCAGATACCTGGGAACCCCACCACCTGGAAGTTCCCCTCCAAGTCACTCACCACCCTGACTTGGAAATATATCGCCGTTCCTTCACTATCGCCAGGGCAGCATCCTGGAATTCCTTCCCTAACAGCACAGTGGGTGTATCTACACCACACGGACGGCAGCCTTCCACAAAGGAAGCTCATCACCATCTTCTCACGGGGTGGTTAGGGATGGGCATTAAATGCTGGTCGAGCCAACGACACCCACATACAAGGAAAGGATATTGAAGAAAAGGACAGGGAGGATTTAGAAAGGATTTGAAGAGCACCTGACATCTTAAAGTCACAAAGTTTAGACCAGAAATGAGAGCTTGTCACAGTCCTGGAACAGAATCCAGGCAGCCAAGTCCCTAAATTCAGCAACAAAAAACTCTTACAATGTACATCCACTCTGCATACAATCAGACAATGGCATCCTGCAGCGATATAGGTTTCGCAGGATAAATTCCTGACGAAAATGCACCTTTATTCAGACACAACCCAGACACCCAACAAACATTCATTAAATGTACTTGATAGAGTCAACAATGAGACAGGAATGCTCCCAGGCACCACACAGAATCACCACCCACAAACACAGGGCAATCACTAAGCTCCACCAAAACCCCGGGATCACAGAGCACAATCCGGCGAGGAGCGCAACAGAGAATTCTACAAAACACACATTTCGGAAAACTAAAACTTGTAATTCCAACAACGTTTCATACAAGTGTCCGCCAATGACCTTCTCCAGCAAGAAATAATCAAACCATCGCCCTTTGACAGTCAATGGCATTGCCATCACGGAATCCCCCACCATCAACATCCTGTGGGTTACCATTGACCAGAAACTGAACTGGACGGTCGGGAAGGGCAAGGTTTCGGCAATACACCAAGAGATGAAAGAAGAGGGGGAAGCGCTAGCAGAAGAGTTGAAGGGTAAATGGGAGGAGGAGCTGGGGGAGGAGATCGAGGAAGGTTTGTGGGCTGATGCCCTGGGTAGAGTTAATTCCTCCTCCTCGTGTGCCAGGCTCAGCCTGATACAATGTAAGGTGGTTCACAGAGCACACTTGACGGGGGCGAGGTTGAGTAGGTTCTTTGGGGTAGAGGACAGATGTGAAAGGTGTTCAGGGAGTCCGGCGAACCATGTCCATATGTTTTGGTCATGCCCGGCACTGGAGGGGTTCTGGAGAGGAGTGGCGGGAGCAATATCTCAGGTGTTGAAAGTCCGGGTCAAGCCAAGCTGAGGGCTAGCAATATTCGGAGTAGTGGATGAGCCGGGAGTGCAGGAGGCGAAAGAGGCCGGAATTCTGGCCTTTGCGTCCCTAGTAGCCCGGCGAAGGATCTTGGTATTGTGGAAGGAGGCGAAGCCCCCCAGCCTGGAGGCCTGGATAAACGACATGGCTGGGTTCATAAAGCTGGAGAGGATTAGGTTTGCCTTGCGAGGGTCTGCGCAGGGGTTCTACAGGCGGTGGCAACCGTTCCTAGACTACCTCGCGGAGCGTTAGAGGAAGGTCGGTCAGCAGCAGCAGCAACCCTGGGGGGGGGGGGGTGAGATTGTTTGAGGGGATGGATGAGCGGGAGATAACATGGAGGGAAACTGGCACATGCGGGCGAGAGCCAGTGTATAAAGCTATGTAAATATACCATTTTGCCATGTATATGTCTTGCTCAGTGCGATTTTGTGTTATTTTGTAACGGGGGTGTGGGGGGTTATTGTTTGTAAGGGGAAAAAATTGTGTTGTTAAAAAACTTTAATAAATATATATATTTTTTTAAACTGAACAGGACTAGCCACATTAATACTGTGGCTACAAGAGCAGGTCAGAGGCTAGGAATCCTACGTTTGGAAGGAGACTTGGTGAGTTGTTTGTGTGCATCTTGTATGTAGCCACCTAAAGTGGCCAACTCCCGATTTAAAATGGCGAACGGTAAAGGCTGATGGGAAAATCAGCCAACAAGACAGAAACCAGCGGCTGCATGCTTGCTGTGTATTTACCTCTGCAAAATCCAGACCACATCGATACCAGCGACCATCAGCATAACAAAGTAACAGCCATCTGCATACTGATGAGCAATCCCCGGGAACAATAAGTAACATTTGGACACACAAAGCAAAGCCAGACTCCTCGGCGCCAGCAGGAGCCAACACAAAGGAGGTGAACGAGCACCTCAAGACCGCTCATCAATCAGGGAACCGCTCCAGTATTGGAGAAAATCGAACCAAGCGATTGGGACAAAGTCCAATCACTTGGGACCAGGTACAGGGTCCGCCCCGAAAGGCAGGAAGCCCCTGGGGACTATAAGAGTTGAGCCCCAAGTTCAAATTGCTCTCTTCACCGCTCTCTTCTTCCTGCCCGGCTCACCCAGCAAAAGGAACTAACATTGACCGTGACCAGTGCAGTGACTCCAGTGATCATCAAAATCGTAAGTCCTAATTCAACGCTCGCTATGAGATAGGCGCTCCTAGCTACCAATCCGTACCAACTTCGAATCCCGCAGACTCAGAACCTGAACGAAAGGCCATTTGTTCCCCTGACCTGGTGGGCCAGTCCAAAGTTAAGTATAGGCCTGTTAGTTGTAGAAGTAGCTTAGACGTAGAATTTGTGCATGAGTAGCGATTACTGTGTATAATAAATGTGCTTTGATTTAAATCTTACTAATCGGTGTATTGGATTATTGATCATTACTCGGACTTGAACCTCGTGGCGGTATCATAAAGATACCTGGCGACTCGAGAGCAAGGGTAATAAAACAGAGCAATTGAACCAAGGAGAAAATCAGCAACATGTAGTATACATTGCTGGAGTAAGCGCAGTGTGAGTGAGCAACAGCCCCACGCAACCACCGCATCCCCTTTCATAATAATAATCTTTATTATTGTCACAAGTAGATTTACATTAACACTACAATGAAGTTACTTTGAAAAGCCCCCAGTCGCCACACTCCGGAGCCTGTTCTGGTACACTGAGGGAGAATTCAGAATGAACAATTCATCGAACAGCACGTCAGAGAACATAGAACATTACAGCGCAGTACAGGCCCTTCAGCCCTCGATGTTGCGCCGACCTGTGAAACCACTCTAAAGCCCATCTACACTATTCCCTTATTGTCCATATGTCTATCCAATGACCATTTGAATGCCCTTAGTGTTGGCGCGTCCACTACTGTTGCAGGCAGGGCATTCCACGCACCTACCACTCTCTGAGCAAAGAACCTACCTCTGACATCTGTCTTATATCTATCTCCCCTCAATTTAAAGCGATGTCCCCTCGTGCTAGACATCACCATCCGAGGAAAAAGGCTCTCACTGTCCACCCTATCCAATCCTCTGATCATCTTGTATGCCTCAATTAGGTCACCTCTTAACCTTCTTCTCTCTTAACGAAAACAGCCTCAAGTCCCACAGCCTTTCCTCATAAGATCTTCCCTCCATACCAGGCAACATCCTGGTAAATCTCCTCTGCACCCTTTCCAATGCTTCCACATCCTTCCTATAATGCGGCGACCAGAATTGCATGCATACTCCAAATGCGGCCAGACCAGAGTGTTGTATAGCTGCAACATGACCTCATGGCTCCTAAACTCAATCCCTCTACCAATAAAAGCTAACACACGTACGCCTTAACAACCCTCTCAACCTGGGTGGCAACTTTCAGGGATCTATGTACATGGACACCGAGATCACTCTGCTCATCCACACTGCCAAGAATCTTACCATTAGCCCAGTACTCTGTCTTCCTGTTATTCCTTCCAAAATGAATCACCTCACACTTTTCTGCATTAAACTCCATTTGCCACCTCTCAGCCCAGCGCTGCAGCTTATCTATGTCCCTCTGTAACTTGTAACATCCTTCCGCACTGTCCACAACTCCACCGACTTTAGTGTCATCTGCAAATTTACTCACCCATCCTTCTCCGCCCTCCTCCAGGTCATTTATAAAAATGACAAACAGCAGTGGCCCCAAAACTAGTACACCACTAGTAACTGGACTCCAGTCTGAACATTTCCCATCAACCACCACCCTTTGTCTTCTTCCAGCTAGCCAATTTCTGATCCAAACTGCTAAATCACCCTGAATCCCATGCCTCCGTACTTTCTGCAGTAGCCTACCATGGGGAACCTTATCTATCTCTAATCAAATTATTCCTTTCCAGATGATTATACATCCTTTCTCTTATAAACCTTTCCAAGATTTTTCCCACAACAGAAGTAAGGCTCACTGGTCTATGGTTACCGGGATTATCTCTACTCCCCTTCTTGAACAAGGGGACAACATTTGCTATCCTCCAGTCTTCTGGCACTATTCCTGTAGACAAAGATGACTTAAAGATCAAGGCCAAAGGCTCAGCAATCTCCTCCCTAGCTTCCCAGAGAATCCTAGGATAAATCCCATCTGACCCAGGGGACTTATCTATTTTCACACTTTCCAGAATTGCTAACACCTCCTCCTTATGAACATCAAGCCCTTCTAGTCTAGTTGCCTGAATCTCAGTATTCTCCTCGACAACATTGTCTTTTTCCTGTGTGAATACTGACGAAAAAATATTCATTTAGCATCTCTCCTATCTCCTCGGACTCCAAGCACAACTTCCCACTACTGTCCTTGACTGGCCCTACTCTTACCCTAGTCAATCTTTTATTCCTGACACATCTATAGAAAGCTTTACGGTTACCCTTGATCCTACCTGCCAAAGACTTCTCATGTCCCCTCCTGGCTCTTCTTAGCTCTCTCTTTAGGTCCTTCCTAGCGAACTTGGAACTCTCGAACGCCCTAACTGAACCTTCATGTCTCATCTTTACATAAGCCTCCTTCTTCCTCTTGACAAGCATTTCGACTGCCTTAGTAAACCACAGTTCCCTCACTCGACTACTTCCTCCCTGCCTGACAGGTACATACTTATCAAGGATACGCAGTAGCTGTTCCTTGAACAAGCTCCACATTTCCATTGTGCCCATCCCCTGCAGTTTTCCTCTCCATCCGATGCATCCTAAGTCTTGCCTCATCACATCATAATTGCCTTTCCCCCAGACATAACTCTTGCCCTGCGGTATATACCTATCCCTTTCCATCACTAAAGTAAACGTAATCGAATTGTGGTCACTACCTCCAAATTTAACACCTGTCCTGGTTCATTACCCAGTACCAAATCCAATATGGCCTCGCCTCTCGTTGGCCTAACTACATACTGGGTCTTTCAAGACTTGTACGAAGAATCCAGAGCACCCGGAGGAAACCCACGACATGGGGAGAACATGCAGTCTCCGCACATACAGTGACCCAAGCGAGTAATCGAGCCGGGTCCCTGGCGCTACAGTGCCGCCCGACGTTACATACATTCCACCCCTAATCCAAATATACCAGACACACTACATCCCCAAATACATAGGCAACCACTATGTCCCCGTTATCCAAATACACACGGCATCCACTGTGTCCCCCTTCTCCAAATACACACGGCACCCACTGTGACCCCCTTCTCCAAATACACACGGCACGCACTGTGTCCCCCTTATCCAAATACACACGGCAACCACGGTGTCCCCTTATCCAAATACACACGGCATCCACTGTGTCCCCTTATCCAAATACGCACACCACCCACTGTGTCCCCTTGTCCAAATACACACGGCACGCACTGTGTCCCCCTTATCCAAATACACACGGCAACCACGGTGTCCCCTTATCCAAATACACACGGCATCCACTGTGCCCCCTTATCCAAATACACACGGCACCGACGGTGTCCCCTTCTCCAAATACACACGGCACCCACTGTGTCCCCCTTATCCAAATACACACGGCAACCACGGTGTCCCCTTGTCCAAATACACACGGCACCCACTGTGTCCCCCTTATCCAAATACACACGGCACCCACTGTGTCCCCCTTATCCAAATACACACGGCAACCACGGTGTCCCCTTGTCCAAATACACACGGCGTCCACTGTGTCCCCTTATCCAAATACACACACCATCCACTGTGTCCCCTTATCCAAATACACACGGCACGCACTGTGTCCCCATTATCCAAATACACACGGCAACCACGGTGTCCCCTTGTCCAAATACACACGGCGTCCACTGTGTCCCCTTATCCAAATACACACACCATCCACTGTGTCCCCTTATCCAAATACACACGGCACGCACTGTGTCCCCATTATCCAAATACACACAGCAACCACGGTGTCCCCATATCCAAATACACACGGCATCCACTGTGTCCCCTTATCCAAATACACACGGCACCCAGTGTCCCCTTATCCAAATACACACGGCACCCACTGCGTCCCCTTATCCAAATACACACGGCACCCACTGTGTCCCCTTATCCAAATACACACAGCACCCAGTGACCCCCTTATCCAAATACACACGGCACCCACTGTGTCCCTTTTTCCAAATACACACAGCACTCATTGTGTCCCCTTCTTCAAATACACACGGCACCCACTGTGTCCCCTTATCCAAATACACACGGCACCCATTGTGTCCCCTTCTCCAAATACACACGGCACCCAGTGTGTCCCCTTCTCCAAATACACATGGCACCCAGTGTGTCCCCTTCTCCAAATACACACGGCACCCACTGAGTCCCCCTTATCCAAATACACACGGCACCCACTGTGTCCACTTATCCAAATACACACGGCACGCACTGTGTCCCCTTCTCCAAATACACACGGCACGCACTGTGTCCCCCTTCTACAAAAACACACGGCACCCACTGTGTCCCTCTTATCCAAATACACACGGCACCCACTGTGTCCCCTTATCCAAATACACACACCATCCACTGTGTCCCCTTATCCAAATACACACGGCACGCACTGTGTCCCCCTTCTACAAATACACACGGCACGCACTGTGTCCCCCTTCTGCAAATACACACGGCATCCACTGTGTCCCCTTTTCCAAATACACACGGCACCCATTGTGTCCCCTTCTCCAAATACACACGGCACCCATTGTGTCGCCTTCTCCAAATACACACGGCACCCATTGTGTCCCGTTCTCCAAATACACACGGCACCCAGTGTCCCCTTGTCCAAATACACACGGCACCCACTGTGTCCCCCTTATCCAAATACACACGGCAACCACGGTGTCCCCTTATCCAAATACACACGGCATCCACTGTGTCCCCTTATCCAAATACACACGGCATCCACTGTGTCCCCTTATCCAAATACACACAGCACCCACTGTGTCCCCTTTTCCAAATACACACGGCACCCATTGTGTCCCCTTCTCCAAATACACACGGCACCCATTGTGTCGCCTTCTCCAAATACACACGGCACCCATTGTGTCCCGTTCTCCAAATACACACGGCACCCAGTGTCCCCTTGTCCAAATACACACGGCACCCACTGTGTCCCCCTGTCCAAATACACACGGCACCCACTGTGTCCCCCTTATCCAAATACACACGGCAACCACGGTGTCCCCTTATCCAAATACACACGGCATCCACTGTGTCCCCTTATCCAAATACGCACACCACCCACTGTGTCCCCTTGTCCAAATACACACGGCACGCACTGTGTCCCCCTTATCCAAATACACACGGCAACCACGGTGTCCCCTTATCCAAATACACACGGCATCCACTGTGCCCCCTTATCCAAATACACACGGCACCGACGGTGTCCCCTTCTCCAAATACACACGGCACCCACTGTGTCCCCCTTATCCAAATACACACGGCAACCACGGTGTCCCCTTGTCCAAATACACACGGCGTCCACTGTGTCCCCTTATCCAAATACACACACCATCCACTGTGTCCCCTTATCCAAATACACACGGCACGCACTGTGTCCCCATTATCCAAATACACACAGCAACCACGGTGTCCCCATATCCAAATACACACGGCATCCACTGTGTCCCCTTATCCAAATACACACGGCACCCAGTGTCCCCTTATCCAAATACACACGGCACCCACTGCGTCCCCTTATCCAAATACACACGGCACCCACTGTGTCCCCTTATCCAAATACACACAGCACCCAGTGACCCCCTTATCCAAATACACACGGCACCCACTGTGTCCCTTTTTCCAAATACACACGGCACCCACTGTGTCCACTTATCCAAATACACACGGCACGCATTGTGTCCCCTTCTCCAAATACACACGGCACGCACTGTGTCCCCCTTCTACAAAAACACACGGCACCCACTGTGTCCCCCTTCTCCAAATACACACGGTACGCACTGTGTCCCCCTTATCCAAATACACACAGCAACCACGGTGTCCCCTTATCCAAATACACACGGCATCCACTGTGTCCCCTTATCCAAATACACACGTTACCCAGTGTCCCCTTATCCAAATACACACGGGACCCACTGTGTCCCTTTCTCCAAATACACACGGCATCCACTGTGTCCCCTTCTCCAAATACACACGGCACCCACTGTGTCCCCTTCTCCATATACACACAGCACCCACTGTGTCCCCTTATCCAAATACACACGGCACCCACTGTTAGACGTTTTAGTTGCTGTGAAATGAAGAGTCTAAAGTTCTTGTTCCTTTTCACCAAACACCATTTATTTTACTTCCACAGCCTCTACACAAAACTCTTAACAACACACCAGCTGACAGAGGCCACCTGAAGCTCCTTTACCTATCAGTGTCAATTAATGGATACTTAACATAAATGAGACAACTAATTGCAATGTCTCTTAACCCATTACTTAACAGTCTCCCCTTCCTTGGAGAAAAAATAATTCGGTGAAAACAAAATTTCAAGAAACTCAAAAACACACACATGATTTCCCCCCCTTTTTTTTTGGGCGAGAAAGAAAAAAAACAGTCACAGAAACAAGTCCCCTTCATTAACAATATCCAAAAGTTTCTGTGAACACGCCCCTCTTTTCGTTAAACAGTCTGACAGTTGATAGCTCCTGTCGCCCCATTTAATTGTTGTTATTTCCCCTCTGTCCAACATCTGCTTCAAACTTGCGATGTCTATCCGTAACCTCTTTTCATTGACACTTTTTGTCGAGTGCACATTTTCCCACAGGGATTTATTGTCAATGTGACAGTCAATAGGTATATTACCCAAATCCCCTAATCCCAAAATTTCTGTCAATATCATACTTATATAAAAAGCCATATCCACCGCCTCTACAAGGCTTAATGTCTCAGCAGCCAAAGTGCTTTTTACTACTCTCCTTATTTTCTTTGTTTCCCACACAAGTGGGCAACATTTACCATTGTCCCCCAAAAGGAAAATTATAAAACCTCCTGCGCTTGAAACCCCATCACATAAATTTGCGTAGGATGCATCACTATAAACTATGAGTTTCAAGTGCTTAAGGTCACCTAAAGCCGGGAACTTCAAAACATACAGCTGCATTTTTAGTTTGGCCAATGCTTTATTTGCTCTTATTATGTCTTCCACTTTGGGATCATTCATTTTTGTACTCCACTCTAAGACATCAAAACTCACGTCCGGTCTAGTCTGTGTACCTAACCAGTTCAGTTGCCCAATTAAACTTCGCAGTTGCTCTTTTTCTACTTTGAAACCATTGCGTCTTTTTGTGAAACTCGGCCACGGCTAATTGCTATTGAGGTGATGCTTTCCAAATAAGATTGCTGACGTAAAGTTGCCCCTAACTTATAGTCTGTCCAATTTCCAGTCCAATATAATTAAATGCACCGGAAGCCTGACTTCCAACCCTGAATTCTTTCCTCAAACCAGAGATTACAATAGCTTCAAAATCACTAGTCCCACCCCACAAAAAATCATCGACATGCATCATAAAAATGCCAGAAAAATTTCCTTTATAGTGCCAGTAAAACATTGCAGGATCTGCTTTCAACTGGCAACAGCCTAACATTAACAAAACTGACCTTACCGAAAAATACCAGACTCTAGATGCATCATTTAATCCATATACACATTTGTTCAACTTCCAGAGTACCCCGTCTGTGTTAACTGCTTCTTTAGGAGGGCGGAGAGGAATGTCTCGCTGGAGGTGATGCCCCTGCAAAAAGGCAGCTTTTATATCTATAGATTTGCATTTCCATGCCTTTGTGGCTAGTAGAGCCAAGAAGATCATTAAAATAACCTTTCCTGCTGTAGGTGAATCTACCCTTAAATCCTGATCTGCTAAGTTTTCTTCAAATCCCCTTGCCACAAGCCTGGCTTTTGCCTTATAAGTTCCATCCAGAAGAACCTTTTCCATGCAAATCCATCTGTGGGATAGAGCTCTTTGTCCCCTATCCGGTACTTCCGTGTATACCCCAAATTCACTCTAACTATGCAATTCTTGCTGTTTAGCTTCTTTAATAACTTTTTCATCTAATTTATTTGAAGCCACCAAAATCTCACGTGCATGTGGGCTTCTACTCCTATTTGTATTCGTAGTCTTACTCATGTTCCGAGATCTTGACAAACTACGTCCTCTCCCACCTGGTATCTCGTTCTGTACTGCTACTGTTTGATCTTTCCATTCTGCTGTGGGATGTCCTTTCAATAGTTCTCTACCTTTTCCTGCGGAGCTGTTCACTATCCGATGTACTATCTGCACTGGCACTGCGTTTCTGTGCCCTCCATTTTTGAACTTTGTGTTCCCAATCCATTGTCTTGACTCCTTCCCCTGAATGCTGTACCTTCAACGAATGTTTATACTTTCCAGTGGCCTTCCCTGCTCTACTAATAACAGTTGCATCCTTCCATTGACTAGACCCTTCAGGCAAGTATGTCACTTTTGTACCAACTTTTGACAGTTGCCCTTTCGGAAAAATGGCCTGTTTTAATTCACCAGAAGTGTTGTGTACCCCCACAGAAACCCTGTCTATATCAGTTAATTGGTCCTCATAGTTCTGTAACACATGCGTACCAGATGACTCTGGTTCCTCGTCATGTCTGTCTGCTCTGTCTAAATTTGAAAATTTGTAATCTGTACCCATTATCCTTGATGAATGGACCCTAACAGTTTGATTACCATGTTGCAAAATAATTGTTTTGCCATCTATGCCTATGATCTTCCCTGGGCCTTTCCATTCATTAGAATTGTCTCTCTTATAGTATACCATGCCTCCTTGCTGAAAAACAGCATCTGATGGCCATACGTTATATCTTAAAGCTCTGCGAATTCTTTCAGAGACTTCTGCTTCCAAAAAAGCTTTTCTACTGCTATGAAATGCATTTAAATGTTCAGCAAAACCAGAGCTAATTGTAGTCCCCTCCCAAGCTGGAGACTGGTCATCCAAAATGGACAGAATTTTAGGATTTCTACCAAACACTAATTGATAAGGACTAAAGCCCCCAACCATCTGCAATGAATTCTTTGCATGTACTGCCCATGCTAAAGCTGAATTTAGCCTGCAATTTGGTCGATCTGCCAAAATTTTCCAAAGCATGTCATCGATGACAGCATGATTTCTTTCACAGACACCATTACTAAATGGGATTTCTGCAGCCGCATTCATAACTCTGTTATTCATGTTTTCACACATATCCCTAAACTCATCATTAGCAAATTCTCCCCCATGGTCTATAAGGAATTTTGCCGGTGGACCCATTCCTGTCCCTATCCATTTTTCCACGATTTGATCCAGAATTACTCTCTTTTCTTTACTTCGTACATTCGTTGATTGACTAAATCTGGTTGCTAAATCTACAAAATGCTGAATAAATATATTATTTGCTTTATCCCAGATCTTAAGGTCCATGGCCACAATATCGTTAAAATCCCTGGCCAAAGGTAGGGTTACTATCGGTCGTGCTGGTGTCCTTCTGTACTTCCTACAAACTTCACAGCGATCACTAACCTGTTCTATCAGTTTAGTATAGTCGTCATCCCTTACCCCTGCATCCTTTAATAAATGTTTCAGCCTCCGAGGAGACGGATGTGCAATGTGCAAATTGCCTCTGCAGTTTTAATACCACAAGCTTTTTATCAGTTAAAGTCCCATTTTCAACTGCCATTAACACATCCTTAATCATTCTACTTGAAAAATTATTTGTCAGTAATGGAATACAATAGTGTCCCGACTGTGTAAATTGTAAGTCCACCGTCTTTCCAAAAACTGTTGCCTTATCCTGTTCCATATCCAGTTTCATGTGTGCTTTCTTCATCGATGGTCTGCTCAGAAGCAAAGGTATCTCACTTGATACAACATCCGTGCTAATGAAATGATTCACTCCGGCAATATTGCAAGGGATCACCACTCTTTTCAGCGACTTCAGAGTATTATCATCCCCAAACCTGAACCTTGTGGAACTTTCAAATTCCTTCACCTTGTTACGATTTTCAGCATTCAAAGAGTCCAGGTAACATTTTAACCAGTCAATTCCACACAGTAGATGTGCAGCCACTGTCCAATACAGCACAGTTGAAGGATTCTGCAACTAACACCCTCATTACCGGCGTAAAACTGCTTGTCAATAGGACAATGCCTTCTTTCTGGTCACTATCTTTTTCTTTTTCTGACTCTTCCGTGTCATGTGTCGCTTCAAACACTCTATCATAACGAGTTGGACAGTTGAAAGCATAATGGTATTGAGAGTTTCATCGAAAACATCGATTTATCATGCCCCGTGCATTTCTAGGTTTCATCTTCCTATTGTAGGTTCTAACTGGGTTTCTGTCTTCATAATTTCCTTGTCTCGGTCTCAGTCTATAGTCTTGAGCCCTGTTCGTAGCCATACGATTTCACCATCCTGTTACGAGTGTATCTTCCATATTCTGCCTTATTGCAGGCTGACCTATTTGGGTCATCAGAGCCATCGGAATCGAATGTTTCCCCAGAAACTTTTGTAAAGCTTTTGTCATCTGTTCGAATAAGGTATCCTTATCAGTAAACTGAACTCCTGTCAAAACCAGGAGCCTATCCATGTTGCTCACTCTAGCACAGTCAAGTAATTTAAAGGCCAACACAGACTGTGGAAATTCCAGATTGTGTTTCTGCAGCCTTTTATATAGTCTGCCAAACTCAATTATATAGTCTTCCATGGAGATATCCTCCATTTTCCAGAACTTATCAAAATCCGACCATGCTTCATACGCACTTAACAAGTCATCTTTCTTATAAATCTTATCCATATAATGTAATAAAGTCTCCAGACCTTCTTCTGAGTCTAACTCTTCCAATTCCAGCTCAGAAAGCACTTTGTTTCGGATTTTACTGCCATATGGTAGAGAAAGAGCCAATGCCATACCTTGTTTTCTCTTTCCCAAAGCAGTTACTTTAGTCCACATAACTACTGCACTTCTCCATTGGTCGTACGATTCCCTTTCAGAAAATAAGGGAGGAGAGTCATATCCAGCCATCTTTATCCTGGGTTCAGCCATGTATCTTTTTTTTTCCTTCTCACTCACTCCTTGGTTTGATCAGGAAAAGTTGTATGTTTCAAACCTTCACATTTGCACAGCAACCATCCTCTGCTACCAATGTTAAGATGTTTTAGTTGCTGTGAAATGGAGAGTCAAAAGTTCTTGTTCCTTTTCACCAAACACCATTTATTTCACTTCCACAGCCTCTGCACAAAACTCTTAACAACACACCATCTGACAGAGGCCACCTGAAGCCACTTTACATATCAGTGACAATTAATGGATACTTAACATAAATGAGACAACTAATTGCAATGTCTCTTAACCCATTACTTAACACCCACTGTGTCCCCTTCTCCAAATACACACAGCACCCACTGTGTCCCCTTATCCAAATACACACGGCACCCACTGTGTCCCCTTATCCAAATACACACGGCACCCATTGTGTCCCCTTATCCAAATACACACGGCATCCACTTTGTCCCCTTATCCAAATACACACGGCACCCACTGTGTCCCCTTATCCAAATACACACAGCATCCACTGTGTCCCCCTTATCCAAACACACACGGCACCCACTGTGTCCCCTTATCCAAATACACACGGCACCCCGTGTCCCCTTATCCAAATACACATGGCATCCACTGTGTCCCCTTATCCAAATACACACAGCACCCACTGTGTCCCCTTATCCAAATACACACGGCACCCCGTGTCCCCTTATCCAAATACACACGGCATCCACTGTGTCCCCTTATCCAAATACACACGGCACCCACTGTGCCCCTTATCCAAATACACACAGCACCCACCGTGTCCCCTTATCCAAATACACCCGGCACCCCCTGTGTCCCCTTATCCAAATACACACGGCATCCACTGTGTCCCCTTATCCAAATACACACGGCATCCACTCTGTCCCCTTATTCAAATACATACAGCACCCATCGTGTCCCCTTATCCAAATACACACAGCACCCACCGTGTCCCCTTATCCAAATACACACAGCACCCACTGTGTCCCCTTATCCAAATACACACAGCACCCACCGTGTCCCCTTATCCAAATACACACAGCACCCACCGTGTCCCCTTATCCAAATACACACAGCACCCACTGTGTCCCCTTATCCAAATACACACAGCACCCACCGTGTCCCCTTATCCAAATACACACAGCACCCACCGTGTCCCCTTATCCAAATACACACAGCACCCACTGTGTCCCCTTATCCAAATACACACGGCACCCACTGTGTCCCCTTCTCCAAATACACACAGCACACACCGTGTCCCCTTATCCAAATACACACAGCACCCACCGTGTCCCCTTATCCAAATACACACAGCACCCACTGTGTCCCCTTATCCAAATACACACAGCACCCACTGGGTCCCCTTATCCAAATACACACAGCACCCACTGTGTCCCCCTTATCCAAATACACACAGCACCCACTGTGTCCCCCTTATCCAAATACACACGGCACCCAGTGTCCCCTTATCCAAATACACATGGCATCCACTGTGTCCCCTTATCCAAATACACACGGCATCCACTGTGTCCCCTTCTCCAAATACACACAGCACCCACTGTGTCCCCTTATCCAAATACACATGGGACGCACTGTATCCCCCTTATCCAAATACACACAGCACCCACTGTGTCCCCTTATCCAAATACACACAGCACCCACTGGGTCCCCTTATCCAAATACACACAGCACCCACTGTGACCCCTTATCCAAATACACACAGCACCCACTGTGTCCCCTTGACACTGCGACAGCGGATGAACGGACATCGCGCGACAATCGCCAGGCAGGAATGTTCCCTTCCAGTCGGGGAACACTTTAGCAGTCAAGGGCATTCGGCCTCTGATCTTCGGATAAGCGTTCTCCAACGCGGCCTTCAGGACACGAGACAACACAGAATCGCTGAACAGAAACTTATAGCCATGTTCCGCACACAAGTACGGCCTCAACCGGGACCTTGGATTCATGTTGCATTACATTCACCCCCCACCATCCTGCCTGGGCTTGCGAAATCCTACCAACTGTCCTGGCTTGAGACAATTCACACCTCTTTAACCTGGGGTTACCCCTTCTCTGGATCTGTAAAGACTTAATTACCTGCAAATGCTCGCATTCAAAGCATTGTCTTGCATCTTTGACTGTCTATATATATGTTTCTGGAACCTACCTCTTCATTCACCTGAGGAAGGAGCAGTGCTCCGACAGCTAGTGATCCAAAACAAACCTGTTGGACTTTAACCTGGTGTTGTAAGACTTCTAACTGTGCTCACTCCAGTCCAACACTGGCATCTCCCCATCATCCCTCTTATTAGTTACATCCTCGTTAAAAAACTGCAACAGGTTGGTCAAATACAATTTTCCTTTCTTAAATCTCTGAAAGCCAGAATGCAACTCAGCAAAGTGCCGTGCAACCACTTTCCTCATAATAAGTTCTAGCATTTTGTCCATCACTACTGCTCGGTTCCCTCCTATCTTAAAGAGTAGGGTTACGTTTGCTGCCTCCCAATCCTCGAGGAGGGATCTGTTCAAGAATCAAAGAAGTTAATATTTGGTATATGACAACAGTGAGCACACGGTGAAAGCTGCTTCACTGACAGTCTCCCACTGACACACACGTTCGTTCACACAAGATTAATCTGTCCATATCTGCTCTGTATAGGCATAAACTCACCACGGAAATATCCAACTCTGATTGTAAAACTTCCAAACCACAGGGCAGGTGAGAATGCAGTGAGGAATCTCCCCCTGTGCTGGTTAAAATCCAACACTCTGACCAACAACACAGCGTACAGACTAGACAGAGATTCACAATCCATCTCTCCGAAAACTCAAGTGATGGGGGAAAAAATCCAAATCACAGTTCAAAGATGTGCAACATGTTAATGGTGAGCCTGGCTGCGGCAGTCAATAAAATAGTGGGAAATAAAGGTCAGTCGGGAAATAGCTTCACCTTTAGTAAATCTCTCACCCAGACATCCAGCTTCTCCCGGGGCAGGACAGAGCAGGCAAATGCATTCAGATCATCTTCCTACAGCCAACTCCCAGCTTCTGCCCGTCTCACATGAGGCAAACAGCAGGGAGGTGTTACAGGTAAATTATATATCTCATACAGAGATATATGTAGAAATATAACATGTAGCAACTCCAATTCCATCACTTGCACGAACATTTCAATGAACCAGTTACATGAAAGTACATGTCTTTGAATTGAAGCTAATTAACTATATCATATGCGCACTCTGCTTAGATTTTGCATCAATTATTTTCCGGGGATAATATAACCTGGATAACAATTCCCAACGAATGATTTCGAAAAAGACAAGCTCGTCATGAGACGATCTGAACACTGCACTCAAATCAATACAAATAGAGAGACCAACTCATACAGACAGTGGTTCTGCTGCTTGCTGGGCAGAGTAGGGAGGCCCTGATATACTCCAGCCACAACAAAACAGAGCTCAGTTAGAAGACCGAGGGGAACTGAGGGAAAGAGCAGGCAAGGGGGCAAACAGTGAAAAAGAGGGGGAAACACAGATAGTGGGCAAAGAGTGACTAAAAGGGGTACAATACAGCCATCTGCTCCTGGAAGGAGATTGTGGCCATGAGTCCCAGAACATGGAGTACATCACGTCAAGCTGCTCACTTGTGGAGGTGGAGGCGCAGGAATCTATATCAGTGGCTTGGATGCAGGATTGGACGGTTCTATAGGCAAATTCGCAGATTACACTAAAATAGGTGAGACAGTAAGTTGCATTGAGGAAATAAGAGCCTTACAAATGGATATAGATAGGTTGGAGAGTGGGCCAAAATGTGGCAGATGGAGTTTAAAGTGGATAAGTGTGAGGTCATCCATTTTAGTCGAAAAAATGGAAAAGGCAACTTATTATCTAAGTGGGGAGAGACTTCGGGGAGCTCCGGTGCAGAGGGATCTGGGTGTACTTGTGCATGAGTCACTGAAAACTAGCGTTGCAAGTACAGCGGGTAATAAAGAAAGTGAATGGAATGTTGGCATTTGTAGCTAAAGGAATAGAGCGTAAAGGTAAGGAAGTGTTGTTGCAGCTGTACAAGGCATTGGTGAGGACGCACCTGCAGTATTGTGCACAGTTTTGGTCCCTTATTTGAGGAAAGATGTCGTGGCATTGGGGGCAGTTCACAGGAGGTTCACTAGGTTGATCCCAGAGATATGGGGTTTGTCGTATGAAGTGAGATTTAGCAGTTTAGGCCGATACTCTCTAGAGTTTAGAAGAATGAGGGGAGATCAAATTGAGGTATACAAGATGCTAAAAGGTATGGATACAGTGGACGTGGAGCAGATGCTTCCTCTTGTGGGGCATTCCAGAACGAGAGGTCATCGTCTCAGGATGAGAGATGAGAAATTTAAAACAGCGATGAGGAGCAACTGCTTCTCCCAAAGAGTTGTGAATCGGTGGAATTCGACACCCCAGAGTGCGGAGGATGCTGGGACAGCGAGTAAATTTAAGGAGAAGTTAGACAGATTTTATTTGGTAATGGGTTGAAAGGTTACGGAGAACGGGCAGGATGGTGGAGTTGAGGCCAGGATGAGATTAGCCATGATCGTATTAAACGATGGAGCAGGTTCGAGAGGCTAAATTGCCGACTCCTGCTCCTAGGCCCTATATTCTAAGAAAGAACTATTCTGTCTAATTCCACCTTCCAGCTCTTGGTCCGTTGCTCTGTCGGTATCAGCGCCTCAAAAACACATCTGGTGATCTTGATTAAGATGGTGGTCTTTTTGAATAATAAGGGGATCAGGGGTTATGGGGAGAAGGCAGGAGAATGGGGATGAGGCACACCAGCCATGATCGAATGGCGGAGCAGACACGATGGGACGAGTGGAAACAGGAGGGGGGGGGGGTGAACGGACACCGGATGGGGGGGTGGACGGACACCGGTGGGGGAGGGGGAGGTGAGGGGGGCTCTGGGTGGGGGAGGGAGCACCGGGTGGGGGTGGGAGAGGGGGCACCGGATGGGGGTGGGAGAGGGGGCACAGGGTGGGGAGGGGGCACCGGGTGGGGGAGGGAGAGGGGGCACCGGGTGGGGGAGGGAGAGGGGCACCGGGTGGGGAGGGAGAGGGGCACCGGGTGGGGGGGGGGAAGAGGGGGCACCGGGTGGGGGGGGGAAGAGGGGGCACCGGGTGGGGGGGGGAAGAGGGGGCACCGGGTGGGGGAGGGAGAGGGGGCACCGGGTGGGGGAGGGAGAGGGGGCACCGGGTGGGGGAGGGAGAGGGGGCACCGGGTGGGGGAGGGAGAGGGGGGCACCGGGTGGGGGAGGGAGAGGGGGCACCGGGTGGGGGAGGGAGAGGGGGCACCGGGTGGGGGAGGGAGAGGGGGGCACCGGGTGGGGGAGGGAGAGGGGGCACCGGGTGGGGGAGGGAGAGGGGGCACCGGGTGGGGGAGGGAGAGGGGGCACCGGGTGGGGGAGGGAGAGGGGGCACCGGGTGGGGGAGGGAGAGGGGGCACCGGGTGGGGGAGGGAGAGGGGGCACCGGGTGGGGGAGGGAGAGGGGGCACCGGGTGGGGGAGGGAGAGGGGGCACCGGGTGGGGGAGGGAGAGGGGGCACCGGGTGGGGGAGGGAGAGGGGGCACCGGTGGGGGAGGGAGAGGGGGCACCGGGTGGGGGAGGGAGAGGGGGCACCGGGTGGGGGAGGGAGAGGGGGCACCGGGTGGGGGAGGGAGAGGGGCACCGGGTGGGGGAGGGAGAGGGGGCACCGGGTGGGGGAGGGAGAGGGGGCACCGGGTGGGGAGGGAGAGGGGGCACCGGGTGGGGGAGGGAGAGGGGGCACCGGGTGGGGGAGGGAGAGGGGGCACCGGGTGGGGGAGGGAGAGGGGGCACCGGGTGGGGGAGGGAGAGGGGGCACCGGGTGGGGGAGGGAGAGGGGCACCGGGTGGGGGAGGGAGAGGGGGCACCGGGTGGGGGAGGGAGAGGGGGCACCGGGTGGGGGAGGGAGAGGGGGCACCGGGTGGGGGAGGGAGAGGGGGCACCGGGTGGGGGAGGGAGAGGGGGCACCGGGTGGGGGAGGGAGAGGGGGCACCGGGTGGGGGAGGGAGAGGGGGCACCGGGTGGGGGAGGGAGAGGGGGCACCGGGTGGGGGAGGGAGAGGGGGCACCGGGTGGGGGAGGGAGAGGGGGCACCGGGTGGGGGAGGGAGAGGGGGCACCGGGTGGGGGAGGGAGAGGGGGCACCGGGTGGGGGAGGGAGAGGGGGCACCGGGTGGGGGAGGGAGAGGGGGCACCGGGTGGGGGAGGGAGAGGGGGCACCGGGTGGGGAGGGAGAGGGGGCACCGGGTGGGGGAGGGAGAGGGGGCACCTGGTGGGGGAGGGAGAGGGGGCACCGGGTGGGGGAGGGAGAGGGGGCACCGGGTGGGGAGGGAGAGGGGGCACCGGGTGGGGGAGGGAGAGGGGGCACCGGGTGGGGGAGGGAGAGGGGGCACCGGGTGGGGGAGGGAGAGGGGGCACCGGGTGGGGGAGGGAGAGGGGGCACCGGGTGGGGGAGGAGAGGGGGCACCGGGTGGGGGAGGGAGAGGGGGCACCGGGTGGGGGAGGGAGAGGGGGCACCGGGTGGGGGAGGGAGAGGGGGCACCGGGTGGGGGAGGGAGAGGGGGGCACCGGGTGGGGGAGGGAGAGGGGCACCGGGTGGGGGAGGGAGAGGGGGCACCGGGTGGGGGAGGGAGAGGGGGCACCGGGTGGGGGAGGGAGAGGGGGCACCGGGTGGGGGAGGGAGAGGGGGCACCGGGTGGGGGAGGGAGAGGGGGCACCGGGTGGGGGAGGGAGAGGGGGCACCGGGTGGGGGAGGGAGAGGGGGCACCGGGTGGGGGAGGGAGAGGGGGCACCGGGTGGGGGAGGGAGAGGGGGCACCGGGTGGGGGAGGGAGAGGGGGCACCGGGTGGGGGAGGGAGAGGGGGCACCGGGTGGGGGAGGGAGAGGGGGCACCGGGTGGGGGAGGGAGAGGGGGCACCGGGTGGGGGAGGGAGAGGGGGCACCGGGTGGGGGAGGGAGAGGGGGCACCGGGTGGGGGAGGGAGAGGGGGCACCGGGTGGGGGAGGGAGAGGGGGCACCGGGTGGGGGAGGGAGAGGGGGCACCGGGTGGGGGAGGGAGAGGGGGCACCGGGTGGGGGAGGGAGAGGGGGCACCGGGTGGGGGAGGGAGAGGGGGCACCGGGTGGGGGAGGGAGAGGGGGCACCGGGTGGGGGAGGGAGAGGGGGCACCGGGTGGGGAGGGAGAGGGGGCACCGGTGGGGAGGGAGGGGCCGGGTGGGGAGGGAGGGGGCCGGGTGGGGAGGGAGAGGGGCACCGGGTGGGGGAGGGAGAGGGGGCACCGGGTGGGGGAGGGAGAGGGGGCACCGGGTGGGAGGGAGAGGGGCACCGGGTGGGGGAGGGAGAGGGGGCACCGGGTGGGGGAGGGAGAGGGGGCACCGGGTGGGGAAGGAGAGGGGGCACCGGGTGGGGGAGGGAGAGGGGGCACCGGGTGGGGGAGGGAGAGGGGGCACCGGGTGGGGAGGGAGAGGGGGCACCGGAGGGGGAGGGAGAGGGGGCACCGGGTGGGGAAGGGAGAGGGGGCACCGGGTGGGGGAGGGAGAGGGGGCACCGGGTGGGGGAGGGAGAGGGGGCACCGGGTGGGGGAGGGAGAGGGGGCACCGGGTGGGGGAGGGAGAGGGGGCACCGGGTGGGGGAGGGAGAGGGGGCACCGGGTGGGGGAGGGAGAGGGGGCACCGGGTGGGGGAGGGAGAGGGGGCACCGGGTGGGGGAGGGAGAGGGGGCACCGGGTGGGGGAGGGAGAGGGGGCACCGGGTGGGGGAGGGAGAGGGGGCACCGGGTGGGGGAGGGAGAGGGGGCACCGGGTGGGGGAGGGAGAGGGGGCACCGGGTGGGGGAGGGAGAGGGGGCACCGGGTGGGGGAGGGAGAGGGGGCACCGGGTGGGGGAGGGAGAGGGGGCACCGGGTGGGGGAGGGAGAGGGGGCACCGGGTGGGGGAGGGAGAGGGGGCACCGGGTGGGGGAGGGAGAGGGGGCACCGGGTGGGGGAGGGAGAGGGGGCACCGGGTGGGGGAGGGAGAGGGGGCACCGGGTGGGGGAGGGAGAGGGGGCACCGGGTGGGGGAGGAGAGGGGGCACCGGGTGGGGGAGGGAGAGGGGGCACCGGGTGGGGGAGGGGGCACCGGAGGGGTGAGGGGGCACCGGGTGGGGGAGGGGGCACCGGGTGGGGGAGGGGTGAGGGGGCACCGGGTGGGGGAGGGGTGAGGGGGCACCGGGTGGGGAGGGGTGAGGGGGCACCGGGTGGGGAGGGGTGAGGGGGCACCGGGTGCTGAGGGGTGAGGGGGCACCGGGTGCTGAGGGGCACCGGGTGGGGAGGGGTGAGGGGGCACCGGGTGGGGAGGGGTGAGGGGGCACTGGGTGGGGAGGGGTGAGGGGGCACCGGGTGGGAGGGGTGAGGGGGCACCGGGTGGGAGGGGTGAGGGGGGCACCGGGTGGGGAGGGGTGAGGGGGCACCGGGTGGGGAGGGGTGAGGGGGCACCGGGTGGGGGAGGGGTGAGGGGGCACCGGGTGGGGGAGGGGTGAGGGGGCACCGGGTGGGGGAGGGGTGAGGGGGCACCGGGTGGGGGAGGGGTGAGGGGGCACCGGGTGGGGGAGGGGTGAGGGGGCACCGGGTGGGGGAAGGGTGAGGGGGCACCAGTTGGGGGAGGGGGCACCGGGTGGGGGAGGGGTGAGGGGGCACCGGGTGGGGGAGGGGTGAGGGGGCACCGTGTGGGGGAGAGGTGAGGGGGCACCGGATGGGGGAGAGGTGAGGGGGCACCGGATGGGGGAAAGAGGTGAGGGGGCACCGGATGGGGGAGAGGTGAGGGGGCACCGGATGGGGGAGAGGTGAGGGGGCACCGGGTGGGGGAGAGGTGAGGGGGCACCGGGTGGGGGAGAGGTGAGGGGGCACCGGGTGGGGGAGAGGTGAGGGGGCACCGGGTGGGGGAGAGGTGAGGGGGCACCGGGTGGGGGAGAGGTGAGGGGGCACCGGGTGGGGGAGAGGTGAGGGGGCACCGGGTGGGGGAGAGGTGAGGGGGCACCGGGTGGGGGAGGGAGAGGGGTCACCGAGTGGGGGAGGGAGAGGGGTCACCGGGTGGGGGAGGGAGAGGGGGGCACCGGGTGGGGGAGGGAGAGGGGGCACCGGGTGGGGGAGGGAGAGGGGGCACCGGGTGGGGGAGGGAGAGGGGGCACCGGGTGGGGGAGGGAGAGGGGGCACCGGGTGGGGAGGGAGAGGGGGCACCGGGTGGGGGAGGGAGAGGGGGCACCGGGTGGGGGAGGGAGAGGGGGCACCGGGTGGGGGAGGGAGAGGGGGCACCGGGTGGGGGAGGGAGAGGGGGCACCGGGTGGGGGAGGGAGAGGGGGCACCGGGTGGGGAGGGAGAGGGGGCACCGGGTGGAGGAGGGAGAGGGGGCACCGGGTGGGGGAGGGAGAGGGGGCACCGGGTGGGGGAGGGAGAGGGGGCACCGGGTGGGGAGGGAGAGGGGCACCGGGTGGGGAGGGAGAGGGGGCACCGGGTGGGGGAGGGAGAGGGGGCACCGGGTGGGGGAGGGAGAGGGGGCACCGGGTGGGGGAGGGAGAGGGGGCACCGGGTGGGGAGGGAGAGGGGCCACCGGGTGGGGGAGGGAGAGGGGGCACCGGGTGGGGGAGGGAGAGGGGGCACCGGGTGGGGGAGGGAGAGGGGGCACCGGGTGGGGGAGGGAGAGGGGGCACCGGGTGGGGGAGGGAGAGGGGGCACCGGGTGGGGGAGGGAGAGGGGGCACCGGGTGGGGAAGGAGAGGGGGCACCGGGTGGGGGAGGGAGAGGGGGCACCGGGTGGGGGAGGGAGAGGGGCACCGGGTGGGGGAGGGAGAGGGGGCACCGGGTGGGGGAGGGAGAGGGGGCACCGGAGGGGGAGGGAGAGGGGGCACCGGGTGGGGGAGGGAGAGGGGGCACCGGGTGGGGGAGGGAGAGGGGGCACCGGGTGGGGGAGGGAGAGGGGGCACCGGGTGGGGGAGGGAGAGGGGGCACCGGGTGGGGGAGGGAGAGGGGGCACCGGGTGGGGGAGGGAGAGGGGGCACCGGGTGGGGGAGGGAGAGGGGGCACCGGGTGGGGGAGGGAGAGGGGGCACCGGGTGGGGGAGGGAGAGGGGGCACCGGGTGGGGGAGGGAGAGGGGGCACCGGGTGGGGGAGGGAGAGGGGGCACCGGGTGGGGGAGGGAGAGGGGGCACCGGGTGGGGGAGGGAGAGGGGGCACCGGGTGGGGGAGGGAGAGGGGGCACCGGGTGGGGGAGGGAGAGGGGGGCACCGGGTGGGGGAGGGAGAGGGGGCACCGGGTGGGGGAGGGAGAGGGGGCACCGGGGTGGGGGAAGGGTGAGGGGGCACCAGTTGGGGGAGGGGGCACCGGGTGGGGGAGGGGTGAGGGGGCACCGGGTGGGGGAGGGGTGAGGGGGCACCGGGTGGGGGAGAGGTGAGGGGGCACCGGATGGGGGAAGAGGTGAGGGGGCACCGGATGGGGGAAGAGGTGAGGGGGCACCGGATGGGGGAAAGAGGTGAGGGGGCACCGGATGGGGGAGAGGTGAGGGGGCACCGGATGGGGGGAGAGGTGAGGGGGCACCGGGTGGGGGAGAGGTGAGGGGGCACCGGGTGGGGGAGAGGTGAGGGGGCACCGGGTGGGGGAGAGGTGAGGGGGCACCGGGTGGGGGAGAGGTGAGGGGGCACCGGGTGGGGGAGAGGTGAGGGGGCACCGGGTGGGGGAGAGGTGAGGGGGCACCGGGTGGGGGAGAGGTGAGGGGGCACCGGGTGGGGGAGAGGTGAGGGGGCACCGGGTGGGGGAGAGGTGAGGGGGCACCGGGTGGGGGAGAGGTGAGGGGGCACCGGGTGGGGGAGAGGTGAGGGGGCACCGGGTGGGGGAGAGGTGAGGGGGCACCGGGTGGGGGAGAGGTGAGGGGGCACCGGGTGGGGGAGAGGTGAGGGGGCACCGGGTGGGGGAGAGGTGAGGGGGCACCGGGTGGGGGAGAGGTGAGGGGGCACCGGGGGGAGGTGAGGGGCGAGGTGAGGGGGCACCGGGTGGGGGAGAGGTGAGGGGGCACCGGGTGGGGGAGAGGTGAGGGGGCACCGGGTGGGGGAGAGGTGAGGGGGCACCGGGTGTGGGAGAGGTGAGGGGGCACCGGGTGGGGGAGAGGTGAGGGGGCACCGGGTGGGGGAGAGGTGAGGGGGCACCGGGTGGGGGAGAGGTGAGGGGGCACCGGGTGGGGGAGAGGTGAGGGGGCACCGGGTGGGGGAGAGGTGAGGGGGCACCGGGTGGGGGAGAGGTGAGGGGGCACCGGGTGGGGGAGAGGTGAGGGGGCACCGGGTGGGGGAGAGGTGAGGGGGCACCGGGTGGGGGAGAGGTGAGGGGGCACAGGGGGGGAATCTGGTGGGGGGGGGGGGTGAACATAAGAACATAAGAACTAGGAGCAGGAGTAGGCCATCTGGCCCCTCGAGCCTGCTCCGCCATTCAATGAGATCATGGCTGATCTTTTGTGGACTCAGCTCCACTTTCCGGCCCGAACACCATAACCCTTAATCCCTTTATTCTTCAAAATCTATCTATCTTTATCTTAAAAACATTTAATGAAGGAGCCTCTACTGCTTCACTGGGCAAGGAATTCCATAGATTCACAACCCTTTGGGTGAAGAAGTTCCTCCT
>NW_027308604.1:0-88000 GCF_047496885.1 Scyliorhinus torazame | reverse complement strand
CCATTTTGAGTAATTTTCCATTTCGGTTCAGAGCAGTTTGCATCTAAAGTAGCTAGTTTGTGCCAAACATTCATTTTGGAAAAAAGGTGATTTTCTCGGCGAGTTAAGCATTTTGAGTAATTTACAGGTTGATTTCAGAGCGGTTTGCATGAAAATGTACTATTTCTTGCCAAACATTCAGTTTGCAAAAAAAGTGATGATCTCGGCGAGTTAAGCAGTTTCAATAATTTGCCATTTGGTTTCAGAGAAGCTTGCATTTAAATTAGCAATTTTTCGCCAAACATTCGTTTTGGAAAGAAATTGATTTCCTCGTTAAGCATTTTGAGCAATGTACAGTTGGTTTTCAGAGCGTCTTGCATGAAAATGTACTATTTCTTGTCAAACATTAAATTTGGAAAAAAGTAATTATCTCGGCTGGGTAAACATTTTTAATAATTTGACATTTGGTTTCAGAGCAGCTTGCATCTCAATTTGCTATTGTTTGCTATAATTGCTATTTTTTCCCAAACATTCATTTTGCGGAAAAAAGTGATCTTCTGAGTGTGCTGTGCATTTTCAGGAATTGGCCGGTTTGTTTCAGAGCATCGATCTTCACAATTAACTATTTTTTGGCAATCATTGATTTAGGAAAAAAAGTGATTATCTCGGCGAGTTAACCATTATGAGAAATTTTCCGTTTGTTTTCAGAGCAGCTTGCATCTAAAGTTACTATTTTGTGCTAACAATTCGTTTTGGGAAAAAGTGATTATCTCGACGAGTTATTTTGAGTAATTTTCCTTATGGGGTCAGCTTGCATCAAAATTAACAATTTAATGCCTAATATTCATTTTGGGGAAAAAGTGATTATCTCGGCGAATGAACAATGTTGAGTAATTTTCCATTTCGGTTCAGATCAGTTTGCATTTAAAGTAGCTAGTTTGTGCCAAACATTCATTTTGGAAAAAAAAGTGATTTTCTCGGCGAGTTAAGCATTTTGAGTAATTTACCGGTTGATTTCAGAGCGGCTTGCATGAAAATGTACCTTTTCTTGCCACACATTCATTTTGAAAAAAAGTGATGTTCTCGGCGAGATAAGCATTTTCAATAATTTGCCATTTGGTTTCAGAGCAGCTTAATTTAAATTTCCTATTTTTTCCCAAACATTCGTTTTCGAAAGAAATTGATTATCTCGGCGAGTCAAGCATTTTGAGTAATTTTCCGGTTGGGGTCAGAGCGTCTTCCATGTAAATGTACTATTTCTTGCCACTCATTCAGTTTCGAAAACAAGTCATTATCTCGGCGAGTTAAGCCTTTTCAAATATTGCCATTTGGTTTCAGAGCAGCTTAATTTAAATTAGCTATTTTTTGCCAAACAGTCGTTTTGGAAAGAAAGTGATTTCCTCGTTAAGCATTTTGAGAAATGTACAGTTGGTTTTCAGAGCGTCTTGCATGAAAATGTACTATTTCTTGTCAAACATTAACTTTGGAAAAAAGTGATTATCTCGGCTGGGTAAACATTTTTAATAATTTGACATTTGGTTTCAGAGCAGCTTGCATCTCAATTTGCTATTGTTTGCTATAATTGCTATTTTTTCCCAAACATTCATTTTGCGGAAAAAAGTGATCTTCTGAGTGTGCTGTGCATTTTCAGGAATTGGCCGGTTTGTTTCAGAGCATCGATCTTCACAATTAACTATTTTTTGGCAATCATTGATTTAGGAAAAAAAGTGATTATCTCGGCGAGTTAACCATTATGAGAAATTTTCCGTTTGTTTTCAGAGCAGCTTGCATCTAAAGTTACTATTTTGTGCTAACAATTTGTTTTGGAAAAAAGTGAATATCTCGGCGAGTTACTTTGAGTAATTTTCCTTATGGGGTCAGCTTGCATCAAAATTAACAATTTAATGCCTAATATTCATTTTGGGGAAAAAGTGATTATCTCGGCGAATGAACAATGTTGAGTAATTTTCCATTTCGGTTCAGATCAGTTTGCATTTAAAGTAGCTAGTTTGTGCCAAACATTCATTTTGGAAAAAAAGTGATTTTCTCGGCGAGTTAAGCATTTTGAGTAATTTACCGGTTGATTTCAGAGCGGCTTGCATGAAAATGTACCTTTTCTTGCCACACATTCATTTTGAAAAAAAGTGATGTTCTCGGCGAGTTAAGCATTTTCAATAATTTGCCATTTGGTTTCAGAGCAGCTTAATTTAAATTTCCTATTTTTTCCCAAACATTCGTTTTGGAAAGAAATTGATTATCTCGGCGAGTCAAGCATTTTGAGTAATTTTCCGGTTGGGGTCAGAGCGTCTTCCATGGAAATGTACTATTTCTTGCCACTCATTCAGTTTCGAAAACAAGTCATTATCTCGGCGAGTTAAGCCTTTTCAAATATTGCCATTTGGTTTCAGAGCAGCTTAATTTAAAGTCGCTATTTTTTGCCAAACAGTCGTTTTGGAAAGAAAGTGATTTCCTCGTTAAGCATTTTGAGAAATGTACAGTTGGTTTTCAGAGCGTCTTGCATGAAAATGTACTATTTCTTGTCAAACATTAATTTTGGAAAAAAGTGATTATCTCGGCTGGGTAAACATTTTTAATAATTTGACATTTGGTTTCAGAGCAGCTTGCATCTCAATTTGCTATTGTTTGCTATAATTGCTATTTTTTCCCAAACATTCATTTTGCGGAAAAAAAGTGATCTTCTGAGTGTGCTGTGCATTTTCAGGAATTGGCCGGTTTGTTTCAGAGCATCGATCTTCACAATTAACTATTTTTTGGCAATCATTGATTTAGGAAAGAAAGTGATTATCTCGGCGAGTTAACCATTTTGAGAAATTTTCCGTTTGTTTTCAGAGCAGCTTGCATCTAAAGTTACTATTTTGTGCTAACAATTCGTTTTGGAAAAAAGTGATTATCTCGGCGAGTTATTTTGAGTAATTTTCCTTATGGGGTCAGCTTGCATCAAAATTAACAATTTAATGCCTAATATTCATTTTGGGGAAAAAGTTATTATCTCGGCGAATGAACCATTTTGAGTATTTTTCCATTTCGGTTCAGAGCAGTTTGCATCTAAAGTAGCTAGTTTGTGCCAAACATTCATTTTGGGAAAAAAGTGATCTTCTCGGCGAGTTAAGCATGTTGAGTAATTTACCGGTTGATTTCAGAGCGGCTTGCATGAAAATGTACTATTTCTTGCCACACATTCAGTTTGGAAAAAAAGTGATGATCTTGGCGAGTTAAGCAGTTTCAATAATTTGCCATTTGGTTTCAGAGCAGCTTAATTTAAATTTGCTATTTTTACCCAAACATTCGTTTGGGGAAAAAAAAGTGATTATCTCGGCGAGTCAAGCGTTTTGAGTAATGTTCTGGTTGGGGTCAGAGCGTCTTCCATGTAAATGTACAATTTCTTGCCACTCATTCATTTTGGAAAACAAGTCATTATCTCGGAGAGTTAGCATTTTCAATAATTGCCATTAAGTTTCAGAGCAGCTTGCATTTAAATTAGCAATTTTTCGCCAAACATTCGTTTTGGAAATAAATTGATTTCCTCGTTAAGCATTTTGAGCAATGTACAGTTGGTTTTCAGAGCGTCTTGCATGAAAATGTACTACTTCTTGTCAGACATTAATTTTGGAAAAAAGTGATTATCTCGACTGGGTAAACATTTTTTATAATTTGACATTTGGTTTCAGAGCAGCTTGCATCTTAATTTGCTATTGTTTGCTATAATTGCTATTTTTTCCCAAACAATCATTTTGCGAAAAAAAGTGGTATGCTGAGTGTGCTGTGCATTTTCAGGAATTGGCCGGTTTGTTTCAGAGCATCGATCTTCACAATTAACTATTTTTTGGCAATCATTGATTTAGGAAAAAAAAGTGATTATCTCGGCGAGTTAACCATTTTGAGAAATTTTCCGTTTGTTTTCAGAGCAGCTTGCATTTTGTGCTAACAATTCGTTTTGGAAAAAAGTGATTATCTCGGCAAGTTATTTTGAGTAATTTTCCTTATGGGGGTCAGAGCAGCTTGCATCAAAATTAACAATTTAATGCCTAATATTCATTTTGGGGAAAAAGTGATTATCTCGGCGAATGAACCATTTTGAGTAATTTTCCATTTCGGTTCAGAGCAGTTTGCATCTAAAGTAGCTAGTTTGTGCCAAACATTCATTTTGGAAGAAATGTACAGTTGGTTTTCAGAACGTCTTGCATGAAAATGTACTATTTCTTGTCAAACATTAATTTTGGAAAAAATTGATTATCTCGGCTGGGTAAACATTTTTAATAATTTGGCATATGGTTTCAGAGCAGCTTGCATCTCAATTTGCTATAATAGCTATTTTTTCCCAAACATTCATTTTGCGGAAAAAAGTGATCTTCGGAGTGTGCTGTGCATTTTCAGGAATTGGCCGGTTTGCTTCAGAGCATCGATCTTCACAATTAACTATTTTTTGGCAATCATTGATTAAGGGAAAAAAAATGATTATCTCGGCGAGTTAACCATTATGAGAAATTTTCCGTTTGTTTTCAGAGCAGCTTGCATCTAAAGTTACTATTTTGTGCTAACAATTCGTTTTGGGAAAAAGTGATTATCTCGGCGAGTTATTTTGAGTAATTTTCCTTATGGGGTCAGCTTGCATCAAAATTAACAATTTAATGCCTAATATTCATTTTGGGGAAAAAGTGATTTTCTCGGCGAGTTAAGCATTTTGAGTAATTTACAGGTTGATTTCAGAGCGGTTTGCATGAAAATGTACTATTTCTTGCCAAACATTCAGTTTGCAAAAAAAGTGATGATCTCGGCGAGTTAAGCAGTTTCAATAATTTGCCATTTGGTTTCAGAGCAGCTTGCATTTAAATTAGCAATTTTTCGCCAAACATTCGTTTTGGAAAGAAATTGATTTCCTCGTTAAGCATTTTGAGCAATGTACAGTTGGTTTTCAGAGCGTCTTGCATGAAAATGTACTATTTCTTGTCAAACATTAAATTTGGAAAAAAGTAATTATCTCGGCTGGGTAAACATTTTTAATAATTTGACATTTGGTTTCAGAGCAGCTTGCGTCTCAATTTGCTATTGTTTGCTATAATTGCTATTTTTTCCCAAACATTCATTTTGCGGAAAAAAGTGATCTTCTGAGTGTGCTGTGCATTTTCAGGAATTGGCCGGTTTGTTTCAGAGCATCGATCTTCACAAATAACTATTTTTTGGCAATCATTGATTTAGGAAAAAAAGTGATTATCTCGGCGAGTTAACCATTATGAGAAATTTTCCGTTTGGTTTCAGAGCAGCTTGCATCTAAAGTTACTATTTTGTGCTAACAATTTGTTTTGGAAAAAAGTGAATATCTCGGCGAGTTATTTTGAGTAATTTTCCTTATGGGGTCAGCTTGCATCAAAATTAACAATTTAATGCCTAATATTCATTTTGGGGAAAAAGTGATTATCTCGGCGAATGAACAATGTTGAGTAATTTTCCATTTCGGTTCAGAGCAGTTTGCATTTAAAGTAGCTAGTTTGTGCCAAACATTCATTTTGGAAAAAAGTGATTTTCTCGGCGAGTTAAGCATTTTGAGTAATTTACCGGTTGATTTCAGAGCGTCTTGCATGAAAATGTACTATTTCTTGCCACACATTCATTTTGAAAAAAAAGTGATGATCTCGGCGAGTTAAGCATTTTCAATAATTTGCCATTTGGTTTCAGAGCAGCTTAATTTAAATTTCCTATTTTTTCCCAAACATTCGTTTTGGAAAGAAATTGATTATCTCGGCGAGTCAAGCATTTTGAGTAATTTTCCGGTTGGGGTCAGAGCGTCTTCCATGTAAATGTACTATTTCTTGCCACTCATTCAGTTTCGAAAACAAGTCATTATCTCGGCGAGTTAAGCCTTTTCAAATATTGCCATTTGGTTTCAGAGCAGCTTAATTTAAAGTAGCTATTTTTTGCCAAACAGTCGTTTTGGAAAGAAAGTGATTTCCTCGTTAAGCATTTTGAGAAATGTACAGTTGGTTTTCAGAGGGTCTTGCATGAAAATGTACTATTTCTTGTCAAACATTAATTTTGGAAAAAAGTGATTATCTCGGCTGGGTAAATATTTTTAATAATTTGACATTTGGTTTCAGAGCAGCTTGCATCTCAATTTGCTATAATTGCTATTTTTTCCCAAACATTCATTTTGCGGAAAAAAGTGATCTTCGGAGTGTGCTGTGCATTTTCAGGAATTGGCCGGTTTGCTTCAGAGCATCGATCTTCACAATTAACTATTTTTTGGCAATCATTGATTAAGGGAAAAAAAATGATTATCTCGGCGAGTTAACCATTATGAGAAATTTTCCGTTTGTTTTCAGAGCAGCTTGCATCTAAAGTTACTATTTTGTGCTAACAATTCGTTTTGGGAAAAAGTGATTATCTCGGCGAGTTATTTTGAGTAATTTTCCTTATGGGGTCAGCTTGCATCAAAATTAACAATTTAATGCCTAATATTCATTTTGGGGAAAAAGTGATTATCTCGGCGAATGAACCATTTTGAGTAATTTTCCATTTCGGTTCAGAGCAGTTTGCATCTAAAGTAGCTAGTTTGTGCCAAACATTCATTTTGGAAAAAAGGTGATTTTCTCGGCGAGTTAAGCATTTTGAGTAATTTACAGGTTGATTTCAGAGCGGTTTGCATGAAAATGTACTATTTCTTGCCAAACATTCAGTTTGCAAAAAAAGTGATGATCTCGGCGAGTTAAGCAGTTTCAATAATTTGCCATTTGGTTTCAGAGAAGCTTGCATTTAAATTAGCAAATTTTTCGCCAAACATTCGTTTTGGAAAGAAATTGATTTCCTCGTTAAGCATTTTGAGCAATGTACAGTTGGTTTTCAGAGCGTCTTGCATGAAAATGTACTATTTCTTGTCAAACATTAAATTTGGAAAAAAGTAATTATCTCGGCTGGGTAAACATTTTTAATAATTTGACATTTGGTTTCAGAGCAGCTTGCATCTCAATTTGCTATTGTTTGCTATAATTGCTATTTTTTCCCAAACATTCATTTTGCGGAAAAAAGTGATCTTCTGAGTGTGCTGTGCATTTTCAGGAATTGGCCGGTTTGTTTCAGAGCATCGATCTTCACAATTAACTATTTTTTGGCAATCATTGATTTAGGAAAAAAAGTGATTATCTCGGCGAGTTAACCATTATGAGAAATTTTCCGTTTGTTTTCAGAGCAGCTTGCATCTAAAGTTACTATTTTGTGCTAACAATTCGTTTTGGGAAAAAGTGATTATCTCGACGAGTTATTTTGAGTAATTTTCCTTATGGGGTCAGCTTGCATCAAAATTAACAATTTAATGCCTAATATTCATTTTGGGGAAAAAGTGATTATCTCGGCGAATGAACCATTTTGAGTAATTTTCCATTTCGGTTCAGAGCAGTTTGCATCTAAAGTAGCTAGTTTGTGCCAAACATTCATTTTGGACAAAAGGTGATTTTCTCGGCGAGTTAAGCATTTTGAGTAATTTACAGGTTGATATCAGAGCGGTTTGCATGAAAATGTACTATTTCTTGCCAAACATTCAGTTTGGAAAAAAAGTGATGATCTCGGCGAGTTAAGCAGTTTCAATAATTTGCCATTTGGTTTCAAGCAGCTTGCATTTAAATTAGCAATTTTTCGCCAAACATTCGTTTTGGAAAGAAATTGATTTCCTCGTTAAGCATTTTGAGCAATGTACAGTTGGTTTTCAGAGCGTCTTGCATGAAAATGTACTATTTCTTGTCAAAATTAAATTTGGAAAAAAGTAATTATCTCGGCTGGGTAAACATTCATTTTGCGGAAAAAAGTGATCTTCTGAGTGTGCTGTGCATTTTCAGGAATTGGCCGGTTTGTTTCAGAGCATCGATCTTCACAATTAACTATTTTTTGGCAATCATTGATTTAGGAAAAAAAGTGATTATCTCGGCGAGTTAACCATTTTGAGAAATTTTCCGTTTGTTTTCAGAGCAGCTTGCATCTAAAGTTACTATTTTGTGCTAACAATTCGTTTTGGAAAAAAGTGATTATCTCGGCGAGTTATTTTGAGTAATTTTCCTTATGGGGTCAGCTTGCATCAAAATTAACAATTTAATGCCTAATATTCATTTTGGGGAAAAAGTTATTATCTCGGCGAATGAACCATTTTGAGTATTTTTCCATTTCGGTTCAGAGCAGTTTGCATCTAAAGTAGCTAGTTTGTGCCAAACATTCATTTTGGAAAAAAAGTGATCTTCTCGGCGAGTTAAGCATTTTGAGTAATTTACCGGTTGATTTCAGAGCGGCTTGCATGAAAATGTACTATTTCTTGCCACACATTCAGTTTGGAAAAAAAGTGATGATCTTGGCGAGTTAAGCAGTTTCAATAATTTGCCATTTGGTTTCAGAGCAGCTTAATTTAAATTTGCTATTTTTACCCAAACATTCGTTTGGGGAAAAAAAAGTGATTATCTCGGCGAGTCAAGCGTTTTGAGTAATGTTCCGGTTGGGGTCAGAGCGTCTTCCATGTAAATGTACAATTTCTTGCCACTCATTCATTTTGGAAAACAAGTCATTATCTCGGAGAGTTAGCATTTTCAATAATTGCCATTAAGTTTCAGAGCAGCTTGCATTTAAATTAGCAATTTTTCGCCAAACATTCGTTTTGGAAATAAATTGATTTCCTCGTTAAGCATTTTGAGCAATGTACAGTTGGTTTTCAGAGCGTCTTGCATGAAAATGTACTACTTCTTGTCAGACATTAATTTTGGAAAAAAGTGATTATCTCGACTGGGTAAACATTTTTTATAATTTGACATTTGGTTTCAGAGCAGCTTGCATCTTAATTTGCTATTGTTTGCTATTTTTTCCCAATCATTTTGCGAAAAAAAGTGGTATGCTGAGTGTGCTGTGCATTTTCAGGAATTGGCCGGTTTGTTTCAGAGCATCGATCTTCACAATTAACTATTTTTTGGCAATCATTGATTTAGGAAAAAAAAGTGATTATCTCGGCGAGTTAACCATTTTGAGAAATTTTCCGTTTGTTTTCAGAGCAGCTTGCATTTTGTGCTAACAATTCGTTTTGGAAAAAGTGATTATCTCGGCAAGTTATTTTGAGTAATTTTCCTTATGGGGGTCAGAGCAGCTTGCATCAAAATTAACAATTTAATGCCTAATATTCATTTTGGGGAAAAAGTGATTATCTCGGCGAATGAACCATTTTGAGTAATTTTCCATTTCGGTTCAGAGCAGTTTGCATCTAAAGTAGCTAGTTTGTGCCAAACATTCATTTTGGAAGAAATGTACAGTTGGTTTTCAGAACGTCTTGCATGAAAATGTACTATTTCTTGTCAAACATTAATTTTGGAAAAAATTGATTATCTCGGCTGGGTAAACATTTTTAATAATTTGGCATTTGGTTTCAGAGCAGCTTGCATCTCAATTTGCTTTAATTGCTATTTTTTCCCAAACATTCATTTTGCGGAAAAAAGTGATCTTCGGAGTGTGCTGTGCATTTTCAGGAATTGGCCGGTTTGCTTCAGAGCATCGATCTTCACAATTAACTATTTTTTGGCAATCATTGATTAAGGGAAAAAAATGATTATCTCGGCGAGTTAACCATTATGAGAAATTTTCCGTTTGTTTTCAGAGCAGCTTGCATCTAAAGTTACTATTTTGTGCTAACAATTCGTTTTGGGAAAAAGTGATTATCTCGGCGAGTTATTTTGAGTAATTTTCCTTATGGGGTCAGCTTGCATCAAAATTAACAATTTAATGCCTAATATTCATTTTGGGGAAAAAGTGATTATCTCGGCGAATGAACCATTTTGAGTAATTTTCCATTTCGGTTCAGAGCAGTTTGCATCTAAAGTAGCTAGTTTGTGCCAAACATTCATTTTGGAAAAAAGGTGATTTTCTCGGCGAGTTAAGCATTTTGAGTAATTTACAGGTTGATTTCAGAGCGGTTTGCATGAAAATGTACTATTTCTTGCCAAACATTCAGTTTGGAAAAAAAGTGATGATCTCGGCGAGTTAAGCAGTTTCAATAATTTGCCATTTGGTTTCAGAGCAGCTTGCATTTAAATTAGCAATTTTTCGCCAAACATTCGTTTTGGAAAGAAATAGATTTCCTCGTTAAGCATTTTGAGCAGTGTACAGTTGGTTTTCAGTGCGTCTTGCATGAAAATGTACTATTTCTTGTCAAACATTAAATTTGGAAAAAAGTAATTATCTCGGCTGGGTAAACATTTTTAATAATTTGACATTTGGTTTCAGAGCAGCTTGCGTCTCAATTTGCTATTGTTTGCTATAATTGCTATTTTTTCCCAAACATTCATTTTGCGGAAAAAAGTGATCTTCTGAGTGTGCTGTGCATTTTCAGGAATTGGCCGGTTTGTTTCAGAGCATCGATCTTCACAAATAACTATTTTTTGGCAATCATTGATTTAGGAAAAATAGTGATTATCTCGGCGAGTTAACCATTATGAGAAATTTTCCGTTTGGTTTCAGAGCAGCTTGCATCTAAAGTTACTATTTTGTGCTAACAATTTGTTTTGGAAAAAAGTGAATATCTCGGCGAGTTATTTTGAGTAATTTTCCTTATGGGGTCAGCTTGCATCAAAATTAACAATTTAATGCCTAATATTCATTTTGGGGAAAAAGTGATTATCTCGGCGAATGAACAATGTTGAGTAATTTTCCATTTCGGTTCAGAGCAGTTTGCATTTAAAGTAGCTAGTTTGTGCCAAACATTCATTTTGGAAAAAAGTGATTTTCTCGGCGAGTTAAGCATTTTGAGTAATTTACCGGTTGATTTCAGAGCGTCTTGCATGAAAATGTACTATTTCTTGCCACACATTCATTTTGAAAAAAAAGTGATGATCTCGGCGAGTTAAGCATTTTCAATAATTTGCCATTTGGTTTCAGAGCAGCTTAATTTAAATTTCCTATTTTTTCCCAAACATTCGTTTTGGAAAGAAATTGATTATCTCGGCGAGTCAAGCATTTTGAGTAATTTTCCGGTTGGGGTCAGAGCGTCTTCCATGTAAATGTACTATTTCTTGCCACTCATTCAGTTTCGAAAACAAGTCATTATCTCGGCGAGTTAAGCCTTTTCAAATATTGCCATTTGGTTTCAGAGCAGCTTAATTTAAATTAGCTATTTTTTGCCAAACAGTCGTTTTGGAAAGAAAGTGATTTCCTCGTTAAGCATTTTGAGAAATGTACAGTTGGTTTTCAGAGCGTCTTGCATGAAAATGTACTATTTCTTGTCAAACATTAAATTTGGAAAAAAGTGATTATCTCGGCTGGGTAAACATTTTTAATAATTTGACATTTGGTTTCAGAGCAGCTTGCATCTCAATTTGCTATAATTGCTATTTTTTCCCAAACATTCATTTTGCGGAAAAAAGTGATCTTCTGAGTGTGCTGTGCATTTTCAGGAATTGGCCGGTTTGTTTCAGAGCATCGATCTTCACAATTAACTATTTTTTGGCAATCATTGATTTAGGAAAAAAAGTGATTATCTCGGCGAGTTAACCATTTTGAGAAATTTTCCGTTTGTTTTCAGAGCAGCTTGCATCTAAAGTAGCTAGTTTGTGCCAAACATTCATTTTGGAAAAAAGTGATTTTCTCGGCGAGTTAAGCATTTTGAGTAATTTACCGGTTGATTTCAGAGCGGCTTGCATGAAAATGTACTATTTCTTGCCACACATTCAGTTTGGAAAAAAAGTGATGATCTTGGCGAGTTAAGCAGTTTCAATAATTTGCCATTTGGTTTCAGAGCAGCTTAATTTAAATTTGCTATTTTTACCCAAACATTCGTTTGGGGAAAAAAAAGTGATTATCTCGGCGAGTCAAGCGTTTTGAGTAATGTTCCGCTTGGGGTCAGAGCGTCTTCCATGTAAATGTACAATTTCTTGCCACTCATTCATTTTGGAAAACAAGTCATTATCTCGGAGAGTTAGCATTTTCAATAATTGCCATTAAGTTTCAGAGCAGCTTGCATTTAAATTAGCAACTTTTCGCCAAACATTCGTTTTGGAAATAAATTGATTTCCTCGTTAAGCATTTTGAGCAATGTACAGTTGGTTTTCAGAGCGTCTTGCATGAAAATGTACTACTTCTTGTCAGACATTAATTTTGGAAAAAAGTGATTATCTCGACTGGGTAAACATTTTTTATAATTTGACATTTGGTTTCAGAGCAGCTTGCATCTTAATTTGCTATTGTTTGCTATTTTTTCCCAAACAATCATTTTGCGAAAAAAAGTGGTATGCTGAGTGTGCTGTGCATTTTCAGGAATTGGCCGGTTTGTTTCAGAGCATCGATCTTCACAATTAACTATTTTTTGGCAATCATTGATTTAGGAAAAAAAAGTGATTATCTCGGCGAGTTAACCATTTTGAGAAATTTTCCGTTTGTTTTCAGAGCAGCTTGCATTTTGTGCTAACAATTCGTTTTGGAAAAAAGTGATTATCTCGGCAAGTTATTTTGAGTAATTTTCCTTATGGGGGTCAGAGCAGCTTGCATCAAAATTAACAATTTAATGCCTAATATTCATTTTGGGGAAAAAGTGATTATCTCGGCGAATGAACCATTTTGAGTAATTTTCCATTTCGGTTCAGAGCAGTTTGCATCTAAAGTAGCTAGTTTGTGCCAAACATTCATTTTGGAAGAAATGTACAGTTGGTTTTCAGAACGTCTTGCATGAAAATGTACTATTTCTTGCCAAACATTAATTTTGGAAAAAATTGATTATCTCGGCTGGGTAAACATTTTTAATAATTTGGCATTTGGTTTCAGAGCAGCTTGCATCTCAATTTGCTATAATTGCTATTTTTTCCCAAACATTCATTTTGCGGAAAAAAGTGATCTTCGGAGTGTGCTGTGCATTTTCAGGAATTGGCCGGTTTGCTTCAGAGCATCGATCTTCACAATTAACTATTTTTTGGCAATCATTGATTAAGGGAAAAAAAATGATTATCTCGGCGAGTTAACCATTATGAGAAATTTTCCGTTTGTTTTCAGAGCAGCTTGCATCTAAAGTTACTATTTTGTGCTAACAATTCGTTTTGGGAAAAAGTGATTATCTCGGCGAGTTATTTTGAGTAATTTTCCTTATGGGGTCAGCTTGCATCAAAATTAACAATTTAATGCCTAATATTCATTTTGGGGAAAAAGTGATTATCTCGGCGAATGAACCATTTTGAGTAATTTTCCATTTCGGTTCAGAGCAGTTTGCATGAAAATGTACTATTTCTTGCCAAACATTCAGTTTGGAAAAAAAGTGATGATCTCGGCGAGTTAAGCAGTTTCAATAATTTGCCATTTGGTTTCAGAGCAGCTTGCATTTAAATTAGCAATTTTTCGCCAAACATTCGTTTTGGAAAGAAATTGATTTCCTCGTTAAGCATTTTGAGCAATGTACAGTTGGTTTTCAGAGCGTCTTGCATGAAAATGTACTATTTCTTGTCAAACATTAAATTTGGAAAAAAGTAATTATCTCGGCTGGGTAAACATTTTTAATAATTTGACATTTGGTTTCAGAGCAGCTTGCGTCTCAATTTGCTATTGTTTGCTATAATTGCTATTTTTTCCCAAACATTCATTTTGCGGAAAAAAGTGATCTTCTGAGTGTGCTGTGCATTTTCAGGAATTGGCCGGTTTGTTTCAGAGCATCGATCTTCACAATTAACTATTTTGTGGCAATCATTGATTTAGGAAAAAAAGTGATTATCTCGGCGAGTTAACCATTATGAGAAATTTTCCGTTTGGTTTCAGAGCAGCTTGCATCTAAAGTTACTATTTTGTGCTAACAATTTGTTTTGGAAAAAAGTGAATATCTCGGCGAGTTATTTTGAGTAATTTTCCTTATGGGGTCAGCTTGCATCAAAATTAACAATTTAATGCCTAATATTCATTTTGGGGAAAAAGTGATTATCTCGGCGAATGAACAATGTTGAGTAATTTTCCATTTCGGTTCAGAGCAGTTTGCATTTAAAGTAGCTAGTTTGTGCCAAACATTCATTTTGGAAAAAAGTGATTTTCTCGGCGAGTTAAGCATTTTGAGTAATTTACCGGTTGATTTCAGAGCGTCTTGCATGAAAACGTACTATTTCTTGCCACACATTCATTTTGAAAAAAAAGTGATGATCTCGGCGAGTTAAGCATTTTCAATAATTTGCCATTTGGTTTCAGAGCAGCTTAATTTAAATTTCCTATTTTTTCCCAAACATTCGTTTTGGAAAGAAATTGATTATCTCGGCGAGTCAAGCATTTTGAGTAATTTTCCGGTTGGGGTCAGAGCGTCTTCCATGTAAATGTACTATTTCTTGCCACTCATTCATTTTGGAAAACAAGTCATTATCTCGGCGAGTTAAGCCTTTTCAAATATTGCCATTAAGTTTCAGAGCAGCTTGCATTTAAATTAGCAATTTTTCGCCAAACATTCGTTTTGGAAATAAATTGATTTCCTCGTTAAGCATTTTGAGCAATGTACAGTTGGTTTTCAGAGCGTCTTGCATGAAAATGTACTACTTCTTGTCAGACATTAATTTTGGAAAAAAGTGATTATCTCGACTGGGTAAACATTTTTTATAATTTGACATTTGGTTTCAGAGCAGCTTGCATCTTAATTTGCTATTGTTTGCTATAATTGCTATTTTTTCCCAAACAATCATTTTGCGAAAAAAAGTGGTATGCTGAGTGTGCTGTGCATTTTCAGGAATTGGCCGGTTTGTTTCAGAGCATCGATCTTCACAATTAACTATTTTTTGGCAATCATTGATTTAGGAAAAAAAAGTGATTATCTCGGCGAGTTAACCATTTTGAGAAATTTTCCGTTTGTATTCAGAGCAGCTTGCATTTTGTGCTAACAATTCGTTTTGGAAAAAAGTGATTATCTCGGCAAGTTATTTTGAGTAATTTTCCTTATGGGGGTCAGAGCAGCTTGCATCAAAATTAACAATTTAATGCCTAATATTCATTTTGGGGAAAAAGTGATTATCTCGGCGAATGAACCATTTTGAGTAATTTTCCATTTCGGTTCAGAGCAGTTTGCATCTAAAGTAGCTAGTTTGTGCCAAACATTCATTTTGGAAGAAATGTACAGTTGGTTTTCAGAACGTCTTGCATGAAAATGTACTATTTCTTGTCAAACATTAATTTTGAAAAAAAAGTGATGATCTCGGCGAGTTAAGCATTTTCAATAATTTGCCATTTGGTTTCAGAGCAGCTTAATTTAAATTTCCTATTTTTTCCCAAACATTCGTTTTGGAAAGAAATTGATTATCTCGGCGAGTCAAGCATTTTGAGTAATTTTCCGGTTGGGGTCAGAGCGTCTTCCATGTAAATGTACTATTTCTTGCCACTCATTCAGTTTCGAAAACAAGTCATTATCTCGGCGAGTTAAGCCTTTTCAAATATTGCCATTTGGTTTCAGAGCAGCTTAATTTAAATTAGCTATTTTTTGCCAAACAGTCGTTTTGGAAAGAAAGTGATTTCCTCGTTAAGCATTTTGAGAAATGTACAGTTGGTTTTCAGAGCGTCTTGCATGAAAATGTACTGTTTCTTGTCAAACATTAAATTTGGAAAAAAGTGATTATCTCGGCTGGGTAAACATTTTTAATAATTTGACATTTGGTTTCAGAGCAGCTTGCATCTCAATTTGCTATAATTGCTATTTTTTCCCAAACATTCATTTTGCGGAAAAAAGTGATCTTCTGAGTGTGCTGTGCATTTTCAGGAATTGGCCGGTTTTTTTCAGAGCATCGATCTTCACAATTAACTATTTTTTGGCAATCATTGATTTAGGAAAAAAAGTGATTATCTCGGCGAGTTAACCATTTTGAGAAATTTTCCGTTTGTTTTCAGAGCAGCTTGCATCTAAAGTAGCTAGTTTGTGCCAAACATTCATTTTGGAAAAAAGTGATTTTCTCGGCGAGTTAAGCATTTTGAGTAATTTACCGGTTGATTTCAGAGCGGCTTGCATGAAAATGTACTATTTCTTGCCACACATTCAGTTTGGAAAAAAAGTGATGATCTTGGCGAGTTAAGCAGTTTCAATAATTTGCCATTTGGTTTCAGAGCAGCTTAATTTAAATTTGCTATTTTTACCCAAACATTCGTTTGGGGAAAAAAAAGTGATTATCTCGGCGAGTCAAGGGTTTTGAGTAATGTTCCGCTTGGGGTCAGAGCGTCTTCCATGTAAATGTACAATTTCTTGCCACTCATTCATTTTGGAAAACAAGTCATTATCTCGGAGAGTTAGCATTTTCAATAATTGCCATTAAGTTTCAGAGCAGCTTGCATTTAAATTAGCAACTTTTCGCCAAACATTCGTTTTGGAAATAAATTGATTTCCTCGTTAAGCATTTTGAGCAATGTACAGTTGGTTTTCAGAGCGTCTTGCATGAAAATGTACTACTTCTTGTCAGACATTAATTTTGGAAAAAAGTGATTATCTCGACTGGGTAAACATTTTTTATAATTTGACATTTGGTTTCAGAGCAGCTTGCATCTTAATTTGCTATTGTTTGCTATTTTTTCCCAAACAATCATTTTGCGAAAAAAAGTGGTATGCTGAGTGTGCTGTGCATTTTCAGGAATTGGCCGGTTTGTTTCAGAGCATCGATCTTCACAATTAACTATTTTTTGGCAATCATTGATTTAGGAAAAAAAAGTGATTATCTCGGCGAGTTAACCATTTTGAGAAATTTTCCGTTTGTTTTCAGAGCAGCTTGCATTTTGTGCTAACAATTCGTTTTGGAAAAAAGTGATTATCTCGGCAAGTTATTTTGAGTAATTTTCCTTATGGGGGTCAGAGCAGCTTGCATCAAAATTAACAATTTAATGCCTAATATTCATTTTGGGGAAAAAGTGATTATCTCGGCGAATGAACCATTTTGAGTAATTTTCCATTTCGGTTCAGAGCAGTTTGCATCTAAAGTAGCTAGTTTGTGCCAAACATTCATTTTGGAAGAAATGTACAGTTGGTTTTCAGAACGTCTTGCATGAAAATGTACTATTTCTTGTCAAACATTAATTTTGGAAAAAATTGATTATCTCGGCTGGGTAAACATTTTTAATAATTTGGCATTTGGTTTCAGAGCAGCTTGCATCTCAATTTGCTATAATTGCTATTTTTTCCCAAACATTCATTTTGCGGAAAAAAGTGATCTTCGGAGTGTGCTGTACATTTTCAGGAATTGGCCGGTTTGCTTCAGAGCATCGATCTTCACAATTAACTATTTTTTGGCAATCATTGATTAAGGGAAAAAAAATGATTATCTCGGCGAGTTAACCATTATGAGAAATTTTCCGTTTGTTTTCAGAGCAGCTTGCATCTAAAGTTACTATTTTGTGCTAACAATTCGTTTTGGGAAAAAGTGATTATCTCGGCGAGTTATTTTGAGTAATTTTCCTTATGGGGTCAGCTTGCATCAAAATTAACAATTTAATGCCTAATATTCATTTTGGGGAAAAAGTGATTATCTCGGCGAATGAACCATTTTGAGTAATTTTCCATTTCGGTTCAGAGCAGTTTGCATGAAAATGTACTATTTCTTGCCAAACATTCAGTTTGGAAAAAAAGTGATGATCTCGGCGAGTTAAGCAGTTTCAATAATTTGCCATTTGGTTTCAGAGCAGCTTGCATTTAAATTAGCAATTTTTCGCCAAACATTCGTTTTGGAAAGAAATTGATTTCCTCGTTAAGCATTTTGAGCAATGTACAGTTGGTTTTCAGAGCGTCTTGCATGAAAATGTACTATTTCTTGTCAAACATTAAATTTGGAAAAAAGTAATTATCTCGGCTGGGTAAACATTTTTAATAATTTGACATTTGGTTTCAGAGCAGCTTGCGTCTCAATTTGCTATTGTTTGCTATAATTGCTATTTTTTCCCAAACATTCATTTTGCGGAAAAAAGTGATCTTCTGAGTGTGCTGTGCATTTTCAGGAATTGGCCGGTTTGTTTCAGAGCATCGATCTTCACAATTAACTATTTTGTGGCAATCATTGATTTAGGAAAAAAAGTGATTATCTCGGCGAGTTAACCATTATGAGAAATTTTCCGTTTGGTTTCAGAGCAGCTTGCATCTAAAGTTACTATTTTGTGCTAACAATTTGTTTTGGAAAAAAGTGAATATCTCGGCGAGTTATTTTGAGTAATTTTCCTTATGGGGTCAGCTTGCATCAAAATTAACAATTTAATGCCTAATATTCATTTTGGGGAAAAAGTGATTATCTCGGCGAATGAACAATGTTGAGTAATTTTCCATTTCGGTTCAGAGCAGTTTGCATTTAAAGTAGCTAGTTTGTGCCAAACATTCATTTTGGAAAAAAGTGATTTTCTCGGCGAGTTAAGCATTTTGAGTAATTTACCGGTTGATTTCAGAGCGTCTTGCATGAAAATGTACTATTTCTTGCCACACATTCATTTTGAAAAAAAAGTGATGATCTCGGCGAGTTAAGCATTTTCAATAATTTGCCATCTGGTTTCAGAGCAGCTTAATTTAAATTTCCTATTTTTTCCCAAACATTCGTTTTGGAAAGAAATTGATTATCTCGGCGAGTCAAGCATTTTGAGTAATTTTCCGGTTGGGGTCAGAGCGTCTTCCATGTAAATGTACAATTTCTTGCCACTCATTCATTTTGGAAAACAAGTCATTATCTCGGCGAGTTAAGCCTTTTCAAATATTGCCATTAAGTTTCAGAGCAGCTTGCATTTAAATTAGCAATTTTTCGCCAAACATTCGTTTTGGAAATAAATTGATTTCCTCGTTAAGCATTTTGAGCAATGTACAGTTGGTTTTCAGAGCGTCTTGCATGAAAATGTACTACTTCTTGTCAGACATTAATTTTGGAAAAAAGTGATTATCTCGACTGGGTAAACATTTTTTATAATTTGACATTTGGTTTCAGAGCAGCTTGCATCTTAATTTGCTATTGTTTGCTATAATTGCTATTTTTTCCCAAACAATCATTTTGCGAAAAAAAGTGGTATGCTGAGTGTGCTGTGCATTTTCAGGAATTGGCCGGTTTGTTTCAGAGCATCGATCTTCACAATTAACTATTTTTTGGCAATCATTGATTTAGGAAAAAAAAGTGATTATCTCGGCGAGTTAACCATTTTGAGAAATTTTCCGTTTGTTTTCAGAGCAGCTTGCATTTTGTGCTAACAATTCGTTTTGGAAAAAAGTGATTATCTCGGCAAGTTATTTTGAGTAATTTTCCTTATGGGGGTCAGAGCAGCTTGCATCAAAATTAACAATTTAATGCCTAATATTCATTTTGGGGAAAAAGTGATTATCTCGGCGAATGAACCATTTTGAGTAATTTTCCATTTCGGTTCAGAGCAGTTTGCATCTAAAGTAGCTAGTTTGTGCCAAACATTCATTTTGGAAGAAATGTACAGTTGGTTTTCAGAACGTCTTGCATGAAAATGTACTATTTCTTGTCAAACATTAATTTTGGAAAAAATTGATTATCTCGGCTGGGTAAACATTTTTAATAATTTGGCATTTGGTTTCAGAGCAGCTTGCATCTCAATTTGCTATAATTGCTATTTTTTCCCAAACATTCATTTTGCGGAAAAAAGTGATCTTCGGAGTGTGCTGTGCATTTTCAGGAATTGGCCGGTTTGCTTCAGAGCATCGATCTTCACAATTAACTATTTTTTGGCAATCATTGATTAAGGGAAAAAAAATGATTATCTCGGCGAGTTAACCATTATGAGAAATTTTCCGTTTGTTTTCAGAGCAGCTTGCATCTAAAGTTACTATTTTGTGCTAACAATTCGTTTTGGGAAAAAGTGATTATCTCGGCGAGTTATTTTGAGTAATTTTCCTTATGGGGTCAGCTTGCATCAAAATTAACAATTTAATGCCTAATATTCATTTTGGGGAAAAAGTGATTATCTCGGCGAATGAACAATGTTGAGTAATTTTCCATTTCGGTTCAGAGCAGTTTGCATTTAAAGTAGCTAGTTTGTGCCAAACATTCATTTTGGAAAAAAGTGATTTTCTCGGGGAGTTAAGCATTCTGAGTAATTTACCGGTTGATTTCAGAGCGGTTTGCATGAAAATGTACTATTTCTTGCCAAACATTCAGTTTGCAAAAAAAGTGATGATCTCGGCGAGTTAAGCAGTTTCAATAATTTGCCATTTGGTTTCAGAGCAGCTTGCATTTAAATTAGCAATTTTTCGCCAAACATTCGTTTTGGAAAGAAATTGATTTCCTCGTTAAGCATTTTGAGCAATGTACAGTTGGTTTTCAGAGCGTCTTGCATGAAAATGTACTATTTCTTGTCAAACATTAATTTTGGAAAAAATTGATTATCTCGGCTGGGTAAACATTTTTAATAATTTGGCATTTGGTTTCAGAGCAGCTTGCATCTCAATTTGCTATAATTGCTATTTTTTCCCAAACATTCATTTTGCGGAAAAAAGTGATCTTCGGAGTGTGCTGTGCATTTTCAGGAATTGGCCGGTTTGCTTCAGAGCATCGATCTTCACAATTAACTATTTTTTGGCAATCATTGATTAAGGGAAAAAAAATGATTATCTCGGCGAGTTAACCATTATGAGAAATTTTCCGTTTGTTTTCAGAGCAGCTTGCATCTAAAGTTACTATTTTGTGCTAACAATTCGTTTTGGGAAAAAGTGATTATCTCGGCGAGTTATTTTGAGTAATTTTCCTTATGGGGTCAGCTTGCATCAAAATTAACAATTTAATGCCTAATATTCATTTTGGGGAAAAAGTGATTATCTCGGCGAATGAACCATTTTGAGTAATTTTCCATTTCGGTTCAGAGCAGTTTGCATGAAAATGTACTATTTCTTGCCAAACATTCAGTTTGGAAAAAAAGTGATGATCTCGGCGAGTTAAGCAGTTTCAATAATTTGCCATTTGGTTTCAGAGCAGCTTGCATTTAAATTAGCAATTTTTCGCCAAACATTCGTTTTGGAAAGAAATTGATTTCCTCGTTAAGCATTTTGAGCAATGTACAGTTGGTTTTCAGAGCGTCTTGCATGAAAATGTACTATTTCTTCTCAAACATTAAATTTGGAAAAAAGTAATTATCTCGGCTGGGTAAACATTTTTAATAATTTGACATTTGGTTTCAGAGCAGCTTGCGTCTCAATTTGCTATTGTTTGCTATAATTGCTATTTTTTCCCAAACATTCATTTTGCGGAAAAAAGTGATCTTCTGAGTGTGCTGTGCATTTTCAGGAATTGGCCGGTTTGTTTCAGAGCATCGATCTTCACAATTAACTATTTTGTGGCAATCATTGATTTAGGAAAAAAAGTGATTATCTCGGCGAGTTAACCATTATGAGAAATTTTCCGTTTGGTTTCAAAGCTGCTTGCATCTAAAGTTACTATTTTGCGCTAACAATTTGTTTTGGAAAAAAGTGAATATCTCGGCGAGTTATTTTGAGTAATTTTCCTTATGGGGTCAGCTTGCATCAAAATTAACAATTTAATGCCTAATATTCATTTTGGGGAAAAAGTGATTATCTCGGCGAATGAACAATGTTGAGTAATTTTCCATTTCGGTTCAGAGCAGTTTGCATTTAAAGTAGCTAGTTTGTGCCAAACATTCATTTTGGAAAAAAGTGATTTTCTCGGCGAGTTAAGCATTTTGAGTAATTTACCGGTTGATTTCAGAGCGTCTTGCATGAAAATGTACTATTTCTTGCCACACATTCATTTTGAAAAAAAAGTGATGATCTCGGCGAGTTAAGCATTTTCAATAATTTGCCATTTGGTTTCAGAGCAGCTTAATTTAAATTTCCTATTTTTTCCCAAACATTCGTTTTGGAAAGAAATTGATTATCTCGGCGAGTCAAGCATTTTGAGTAATTTTCCGGTTGGGGTCAGAGCGTCTTCCATGTAAATGTACTATTTCTTGCCACTCATTCAGTTTCGAAAACAAGTCATTATCTCGGCGAGTTAAGCCTTTTCAAATATTGCCATTAACTTTCAGAGCAGCTTGCATTTAAATTAGCAAATTTTCGCCAAACAGTCGTTTTGGAAAGAAAGTGATTTCCTCGTTAAGCATTTTGAGAAATGTACAGTTGGTTTTCAGAGCGTCTTGCATGAAACTGTACTATTTCTTGTCAAACATTAATTTTGGAAAAAAGTGATTATCTCGGCTGGGAAAACATTTTTAATAATTTGACATTTGGTTTCAGAGCAGCTTGCATCTCAATTTGCTATTGTTTGCTATAATTGCTATTTTTTCCCAAACATTCATTTTGCGGAAAAAAGTGATCTTCTGAGTGTGCTGTGCATTTTCAGGAATTGGCCGGTTTTTTTCAGAGCATCGATCTTCACAATTAACTATTTTTTGGCAATCATTGATTAAGGGAAAAAAATGATTATCTCGGCGAGTTAACCATTATGAGAAATTTTCCGTTTGTTTTCAGAGCAGCTTGCATCTAAAGTTACTATTTTGTGCTAACAATTCGTTTTGGGAAAAAGTGATTATCTCGGCGAGTTATTTTGAGTAATTTTCCTTATGGGGTCAGCTTGCATCAAAATTAACAATTTAATGCCTAATATTCATTTTGGGGAAAAAGTGATTATCTCGGCGAATGAACCATTTTGAGTAATTTTCCATTTCGGTTCAGAGCAGTTTGCATCTAAAGTAGCTAGTTTGTGCCAAACATTCATTTTGGAAAAAAGGTGATTTTCTCGGCGAGTTAAGCATTTTGAGTAATTTACAGGTTGATTTCAGAGCGGTTTGCATGAAAATGTACTATTTCTTGCCAAACATTCAGTTTGCAAAACAAGTGATGATCTCGGCGAGTTAAGCAGTTTCAATAATTTGCCATTTGGTTTCAGAGCAGCTTGCATTTAAATTAGCAATTTTTCGCCAAACATTCGTTTTGGAAAGAAATAGATTTCCTCGTTAAGCATTTTGAGCAATGTACAGTTGGTTTTCAGTGCGTCTTGCATGAAAATGTACTATTTCTTGTCAAACATTAAATTTGGAAAAAAGTAATTATCTCGGCTGGGTAAACATTTTTAATAATTTGACATTTGGTTTCAGAGCAGCTTGCGTCTCAATTTAGCTATTGTTTGCTATAATTGCTATTTTTTCCCAAACATTCATTTTGCGGAAAAAAGTGATCTTCTGAGTGTGCTGTGCATTTTCAGGAATTGGCCGGTTTGTTTCAGAGCATCGATCTTCACAAATAACTATTTTTTGGCAATCATTGATTTAGGAAAAATAGTGATTATCTCGGCGAGTTAACCATTATGAGAAATTTTCCGTTTGGTTTCAGAGCAGCTTGCATCTAAAGTTACTATTTTGTGCTAACAATTTGTTTTGGAAAAAAGTGAATATCTCGGCGAGTTATTTTTGAGTAATTTTCCTTATGGGGTCAGCTTGCATCAAAATTAACAATTTAATGCCTAATATTCATTTTGGGGAAAAAGTGATTATCTCGGCGAATGAACAATGTTGAGTAATTTTCCATTTCGGTTCAGAGCAGTTTGCATTTAAAGTAGCTAGTTTGTGCCAAACATTCATTTTGGAAAAAAGTGATTTTCTCGGCGAGTTAAGCATTTTGAGTAATTTACCGGTTGATTTCAGAGCGTCTTGCATGAAAATGTACTATTTCTTGCCACACATTCATTTTGAAAAAAAAGTGATGATCTCGGCGAGTTAAGCATTTTCAATAATTTGCCATTTGGTTTCAGAGCAGCTTAATTTAAATTTCCTATTTTTTCCCAAACATTCGTTTTGGAAAGAAATTGATTATCTCGGCGAGTCAAGCATTTTGAGTAATTTTCCGGTTGGGGTCAGAGCGTCTTCCATGTAAATGTACTATTTCTTGCCACTCATTCAGTTTCGAAAACAAGTCATTATCTCGGCGAGTTAAGCCTTTTCAAATATTGCCATTTGGTTTCAGAGCAGCTTAATTTAAATTAGCTATTTTTTGCCAAACAGTCGTTTTGGAAAGAAAGTGATTTCCTCGTTAAGCATTTTGAGAAATGTACAGTTGGTTTTCAGAGCGTCTTGCATGAAAATGTACTATTTCTTGTCAAACATTAAATTTGGAAAAAAGTGATTATCTCGGCTGGGTAAACATTTTTAATAATTTGACATTTGGTTTCAGAGCAGCTTGCATCTCAATTTGCTATAATTGCTATTTTTTCCCAAACATTCATTTTGCGGAAAAAAGTGATCTTCTGAGTGTGCTGTGCATTTTCAGGAATTGGCCGGTTTGTTTCAGAGCATCGATCTTCACAATTAACTATTTTTTGGCAATCATTGATTTAGGAAAAAAAGTGATTATCTCGGCGAGTTAACCATTTTGAGAAATTTTCCGTTTGTTTTCAGAGCAGCTTGCATCTAAAGTAGCTAGTTTGTGCCAAACATTCATTTTGGAAAAAAGTGATTTTCTCGGCGAGTTAAGCATTTTGAGTAATTTACCGGTTGATTTCAGAGCGGCTTGCATGAAAATGTACTATTTCTTGCCACACATTCAGTTTGGAAAAAAAGTGATGATCTTGGCGAGTTAAGCAGTTTCAATAATTTGCCATTTGGTTTCAGAGCAGCTTAATTTAAATTTGCTATTTTTACCCAAACATTCGTTTGGGGAAAAAAAAGTGATTATCTCGGCGAGTCAAGCGTTTTGAGTAATGTTCCGGTTGGGGTCAGAGCGTCTTCCATGTAAATGTACAATTTCTTGCCACTCATTCATTTTGGAAAACAAGTCATTATCTCGGAGAGTTAGCATTTTCAATAATTGCCATTAAGTTTCAGAGCAGCTTGCATTTAAATTAGCAATTTTTCGCCAAACATTCGTTTTGGAAATAAATTGATTTCCTCGTTAAGCATTTTGAGCAATGTACAGTTGGTTTTCAGAGCGTCTTGCATGAAAATGTACTACTTCTTGTCAGACATTAATTTTGGAAAAAAGTGATTATCTCGACTGGGTAAACATTTTTTATAATTTGACATTTGGTTTCAGAGCAGCTTGCATCTTAATTTGCTATTGTTTGCTATTTTTTCCCAAACAATCATTTTGCGAAAAAAAGTGGTATGCTGAGTGTGCTGTGCATTTTCAGGAATTGGCCGGTTTGTTTCAGAGCATCGATCTTCACAATTAACTATTTTTTGGCAATCATTGATTTAGGAAAAAAAAGTGATTATCTCGGCGAGTTAACCATTTTGAGAAATTTTCCGTTTGTTTTCAGAGCAGCTTGCATTTTGTGCTAACAATTCGTTTTGGAAAAAAGTGATTATCTCGGCAAGTTATTTTGAGTAATTTTCCTTATGGGGGTCAGAGCAGCTTGCATCAAAATTAACAATTTAATGCCTAATATTCATTTTGGGGAAAAAGTGATTATCTCGGCGAATGAACCATTTTGAGTAATTTTCCATTTCGGTTCAGAGCAGTTTGCATCTAAAGTAGCTAGTTTGTGCCAAACATTCATTTTGGAAGAAATGTACAGTTGGTTTTCAGAACGTCTTGCATGAAAATGTACTATTTCTTGTCAAACATTAATTTTGGAAAAAATTGATTATCTCGGCTGGGTAAACATTTTTAATAATTTGGCATTTGGTTTCAGAGCAGCTTGCATCTCAATTTGCTATAATTGCTATTTTTTCCCAAACATTCATTTTGCGGAAAAAAGTGATCTTCGGAGTGTGCTGTGCATTTTCAGGAATTGGCCGGTTTGCTTCAGAGCATCGATCTTCACAATTAACTATTTTTTGGCAATCATTGATTAAGGGAAAAAAAATGATTATCTCGGCGAGTTAACCATTATGAGAAATTTTCCGTTTGTTTTCAGAGCAGCTTGCATCTAAAGTTACTATTTTGTGCTAACAATTCGTTTTGGGAAAAAGTGATTATCTCGGCGAGTTATTTTGAGTAATTTTCCTTATGGGGTCAGCTTGCATCAAAATTAACAATTTAATGCCTAATATTCATTTTGGGGAAAAAGTGATTATCTCGGCGAATGAACCATTTTGAGTAATTTTCCATTTCGGTTCAGAGCAGTTTGCATGAAAATGTACTATTTCTTGCCAAACATTCAGTTTGGAAAAAAAGTGATGATCTCGGCGAGTTAAGCAGTTTCAATAATTTGCCATTTGGTTTCAGAGCAGCTTGCATTTAAATTAGCAATTTTTCGCCAAACATTCGTTTTGGAAAGAAATTGATTTCCTCGTTAAGCATTTTGAGCAATGTACAGTTGGTTTTCAGAGCGTCTTGCATGAAAATGTACTATTTCTTGTCAAACATTAAATTTGGAAAAAAGTAATTATCTCGGCTGGGTAAACATTTTTAATAATTTGACATTTGGTTTCAGAGCAGCTTGCGTCTCAATTTGCTATTGTTTGCTATAATTGCTATTTTTTCCCAAACATTCATTTTGCGGAAAAAAGTGATCTTCTGAGTGTGCTGTGCATTTTCAGGAATTGGCCGGTTTGTTTCAGAGCATCGATCTTCACAATTAACTATTTTGTGGCAATCATTGATTTAGGAAAAAAAGTGATTATCTCGGCGAGTTAACCATTATGAGAAATTTTCCGTTTGGTTTCAGAGCTGCTTGCATCTAAAGTTACTATTTTGTGCTAACAATTTGTTTTGGAAAAAAGTGAATATCTCGGCGAGTTATTTTGAGTAATTTTCCTTATGGGGTCAGCTTGCATCAAAATTAACAATTTAATGCCTAATATTCATTTTGGGGAAAAAGTGATTATCTCGGCGAATGAACAATGTTGAGTAATTTTCCATTTCGGTTCAGAGCAGTTTGCATTTAAAGTAGCTAGTTTGTGCCAAACATTCATTTTGGAAAAAAGTGATTTTCTCGGCGAGTTAAGCATTTTGAGTAATTTACCGGTTGATTTCAGAGCGTCTTGCATGAAGATGTACTATTTCTTGCCACACATTCATTTTAAAAAAAAAGTGATGATCTCGGCGAGTTAAGCATTTTCAATAATTTGCCATTTGGTTTCAGAGCAGCTTAATTTAAATTTCCTATTTTTTCCCAAACATTCGTTTTGGAAAGAAATTGATTATCTCGGCGAGTCAAGCATTTTGAGTAATTTTCCGGTTGGGGTCAGAGCGTCTTCCATGTAAATGTACTATTTCTTGCCACTCATTCATTTTGGAAAACAAGTCATTATCTCGGCGAGTTAAGCCTTTTCAAATATTGACATTAAGTTTCAGAGCAGCTTGCATTTAAATTAGCAATTTTTCGCCAAACATTCGTTTTGGAAATAAATTGATTTCCTCGTTAAGCATTTTGAGCAATGTACAGTTGGTTTTCAGAGCGTCTTGCATGAAAATGTACTACTTCTTGTCAGACATTAATTTTGGAAAAAAGTGATTATCTCGACTGGGTAAACATTTTTTATAATTTGACATTTGGTTTCAGAGCAGCTTGCATCTTAATTTGCTATTGTTTGCTATAATTGCTATTTTTTCCCAAACAATCATTTTGCGAAAAAAAGTGGTATGCTGAGTGTGCTGTGCATTTTCAGGAATTGGCCGGTTTGTTTCAGAGCATCGATCTTCACAATTAACTATTTTTTGGCAATCATTGATTTAGGAAAAAAAAGTGATTATCTCGGCGAGTTAACCATTTTGAGAAATTTTCCGTTTGTTTTCAGAGCAGCTTGCATTTTGTGCTAACAATTCGTTTTGGAAAAAAGTGATTATCTCGGCAAGTTATTTTGAGTAATTTTCCTTATGGGGGTCAGAGCAGCTTGCATCAAAATTAACAATTTAATGCCTAATATTCATTTTGGGGAAAAGTGATTATCTCGGCGAATGAACCATTTTGAGTAATTTTCCATTTCGGTTCAGAGCAGTTTGCATCTAAAGTAGCTAGTTTGTGCCAAACATTCATTTTGGAAGAAATGTACAGTTGGTTTTCAGAACGTCTTGCATGAAAATGTACTATTTCTTGTCAAACATTAATTTTGGAAAAAATTGATTATCTCGGCTGGGTAAACATTTTTAATAATTTGGCATTTGGTTTCAGAGCAGCTTGCATCTCAATTTGCTATAATTGCTATTTTTTCCCAAACATTCATTTTGCGGAAAAAAGTGATCTTCGGAGTGTGCTGTGCATTTTCAGGAATTGGCCGGTTTGCTTCAGAGCATCGATCTTCACAATTAACTATTTTTTGGCAATCATTGATTAAGGGAAAAAAAATGATTATCTCGGCGAGTTAACCATTATGAGAAATTTTCCGTTTGTTTTCAGAGCAGCTTGCATCTAAAGTTACTATTTTGTGCTAACAATTCGTTTTGGGAAAAAGTGATTATCTCGGCGAGTTATTTTGAGTAATTTTCCTTATGGGGTCAGCTTGCATCAAAATTAACAATTTAATGCCTAATATTCATTTTGGGGAAAAAGTGATTATCTCGGCGAATGAACCATTTTGAGTAATTTTCCATTTCGGTTCAGAGCAGTTTGCATGAAAATGTACTATTTCTTGCCAAACATTCAGTTTGGAAAAAAAGTGATGATCTCGGCGAGTTAAGCAGTTTCAATAATTTGCCATTTGGTTTCAGAGCAGCTTGCATTTAAATTAGCAATTTTTCGCCAAACATTCGTTTTGGAAAGAAATTGATTTCCTCGTTAAGCATTTTGAGCAATGTACAGTTGGTTTTCAGAGCGTCTTGCATGAAAATGTACTATTTCTTCTCAAACATTAAATTTGGAAAAAAGTAATTATCTCGGCTGGGTAAACATTTTTAATAATTTGACATTTGGTTTCAGAGCAGCTTGCGTCTCAATTTGCTATTGTTTGCTATAATTGCTATTTTTTCCCAAACATTCATTTTGCGGAAAAAAGTGATCTTCTGAGTGTGCTGTGCATTTTCAGGAATTGGCCGGTTTGTTTCAGAGCATCGATCTTCACAATTAACTATTTTGTGGCAATCATTGATTTAGGAAAAAAAGTGATTATCTCGGCGAGTTAACCATTATGAGAAATTTTCCGTTTGGTTTCAAAGCTGCTTGCATCTAAAGTTACTATTTTGTGCTAACAATTTGTTTTGGAAAAAGTGAATATCTCGGCGAGTTATTTTGAGTAATTTTCCTTATGGGGTCAGCTTGCATCAAAATTAACAATTTAATGCCTAATATTCATTTTGGGGAAAAAGTGATTATCTCGGCGAATGAACAATGTTGAGTAATTTTCCATTTCGGTTCAGAGCAGTTTGCATTTAAAGTAGCTAGTTTGTGCCAAACATTCATTTTGGAAAAAAGTGATTTTCTCGGCGAGTTAAGCATTTTGAGTAATTTACCGGTTGATTTCAGAGCGTCTTGCATGAAAATGTACTATTTCTTGCCACACATTCATTTTGAAAAAAAAGTGATGATCTCGGCGAGTTAAGCATTTTCAATAATTTGCCATTTGGTTTCAGAGCAGCTTAATTTAAATTTCCTATTTTTTCCCAAACATTCGTTTTGGAAAGAAATTGATTATCTCGGCGAGTCAAGCATTTTGAGTAATTTTCCGGTTGGGGTCAGAGCGTCTTCCATGTAAATGTACTATTTCTTGCCACTCATTCAGTTTCGAAAACAAGTCATTATCTCGGCGAGTTAAGCCTTTTCAAATATTGCCATTTGGTTTCAGAGCAGCTTAATTTAAAGTAGCTATTTTTTGCCAAAAAGTCGTTTTGGAAAGAAAGTGATTTCCTCGTTAAGCATTTTGAGAAATGTACAGTTGGTTTTCAGAGGGTCTTGCATGAAAATGTACTATTTCTTGTCAAACATTAATTTTGGAAAAAAGTGATTATCTCGGCTGGGTAAACATTTTTAATAATTTGACATTTGGTTTCAGAGCAGCTTGCATCTCAATTTGCTATTGTTTGCTATAATTGCTATTTTTTCCCAAACATTCATTTTGCGGAAAAAAAGTGATCTTCTGAGTGTGCTGTGCATTTTCAGGAATTGGCCGGTTTGTTTCAGAGCATCGATCTTCACAATTAACTATTTTTTGGCAATCATTGATTTAGGAAAAAAAGTGATTATCTCGGCGAGTTAAGCATTTTGAGAAATTTTCCGTTTGTTTTCAGAGCAGCTTGCATCTAAAGTAGCTAGTTTGTGCCAAACATTCATTTTGGAAGAAATGTACAGTTGGTTTTCAGAACGTCTTGCATGAAAATGTACTATTTCTTGTCAAACATTAATTTTGGAAAAAATTGATTATCTCGGCTGGGTAAACATTTTTAATAATTTGGCATTTGGTTTCAGAGCAGCTTGCATCTCAATTTGCTATAATTGCTATTTTTTCCCAAACATTCATTTTGCGGAAAAAAGTGATCTTCGGAGTGTGCTGTGCATTTTCAGGAATTGGCCGGTTTGCTTCAGAGCATCGATCTTCACAATTAACTATTTTTTGGCAATCATTGATTAAGGGAAAAAAAATGATTATCTCGGCGAGTTAACCATTATGAGAAATTTTCCGTTTGTTTTCAGAGCAGCTTGCATCTAAAGTTACTATTTTGTGCTAACAATTCGTTTTGGGAAAAAGTGATTATCTCGGCGAGTTATTTTGAGTAATTTTCCTTATGGGGTCAGCTTGCATCAAAATTAACAATTTAATGCCTAATATTCATTTTGGGGAAAAAGTGATTATCTCGGCGAATGAACCATTTTGAGTAATTTTCCATTTCGGTTCAGAGCAGTTTGCATGAAAATGTACTATTTCTTGCCAAACATTCAGTTTGGAAAAAAAGTGATGATCTCGGCGAGTTAAGCAGTTTCAATAATTTGCCATTTGGTTTCAGAGCAGCTTGCATTTAAATTAGCAATTTTTCGCCAAACATTCGTTTTGGAAAGAAATTGATTTCCTCGTTAAGCATTTTGAGCAATGTACAGTTGGTTTTCAGAGCGTCTTGCATGAAAATGTACTATTTCTTCTCAAACATTAAATTTGGAAAAAAGTAATTATCTCGGCTGGGTAAACATTTTTAATAATTTGACATTTGGTTTCAGAGCAGCTTGCGTCTCAATTTGCTATTGTTTGCTATAATTGCTATTTTTTCCCAAACATTCATTTTGCGGAAAAAAGTGATCTTCTGAGTGTGCTGTGCATTTTCAGGAATTGGCCGGTTTGTTTCAGAGCATCGATCTTCACAATTAACTATTTTGTGGCAATCATTGATTTAGGAAAAAAAGTGATTATCTCGGCGAGTTAACCATTATGAGAAATTTTCCGTTTGGTTTCAAAGCTGCTTGCATCTAAAGTTACTATTTTGTGCTAACAATTTGTTTTGGAAAAAAGTGAATATCTCGGCGAGTTATTTTGAGTAATTTTCCTTATGGGGTCAGCTTGCATCAAAATTAACAATTTAATGCCTAATATTCATTTTGGGGAAAAAGTGATTATCTCGGCGAATGAACAATGTTGAGTAATTTTCCATTTCGGTTCAGAGCAGTTTGCATTTAAAGTAGCTAGTTTGTGCCAAACATTCATTTTGGAAAAAAGTGATTTTCTCGGCGAGTTAAGCATTTTGAGTAATTTACCGGTTGATTTCAGAGCGTCTTGCATGAAAATGTACTATTTCTTGCCACACATTCATTTTGAAAAAAAAGTGATGATCTCGGCGAGTTAAGCATTTTCAATAATTTGCCATTTGGTTTCAGAGCAGCTTAATTTAAATTTCCTATTTTTTCCCAAACATTCGTTTTGGAAAGAAATTGATTATCTCGGCGAGTCAAGCATTTTGAGTAATTTTCCGGTTGGGGTCAGAGCGTCTTCCATGTAAATGTACTATTTCTTGCCACTCATTCAGTTTCGAAAACAAGTCATTATCTCGGCGAGTTAAGCCTTTTCAAATATTGCCATTTGGTTTCAGAGCAGCTTAATTTAAAGTAGCTATTTTTTGCCAAACAGTCGTTTTGGAAAGAAAGTGATTTCCTCGTTAAGCATTTTGAGAAATGTACAGTTGGTTTTCAGAGGGTCTTGCATGAAAATGTACTATTTCTTGTCAAACATTAATTTTGGAAAAAAGTGATTATCTCGGCTGGGTAAACATTTTTAATAATTTGACATTTGGTTTCAGAGCAGCTTGCATCTCAATTTGCTATTGTTTGCTATAATTGCTATTTTTTCCCAAACATTCATTTTGCGGAAAAAAAGTGATCTTCTGAGTGTGCTGTGCATTTTCAGAAATTGGCCGGTTTGTTTCAGAGCATCGATCTTCACAATTAACTATTTTTTGGCAATCATTGATTTAGGAAAAAAAGTGATTATCTCGGCGAGTTAAGCATTTTGAGAAATTTTCCGTTTGTTTTCAGAGCAGCTTGCATCTAAAGTAGCTAGTTTGTGCCAAACATTCATTTTGGAAAAAAAGTGATCTTCTCGGCGAGTTAAGCATTTTGAGTAATTTACCGGTTGATTTCAGAGCGGCTTGCATGAAAATGTACTATTTCTTGCCACACATTCAGTTTGGAAAAAAAGTGATGATCTTGGCGAGTTAAGCAGTTTCAATAATTTGCCATTTGGTTTCAGAGCAGCTTAATTTAAATTTGCTATTTTTACCCAAACATTCGTTTGGGGAAAAAAAAGTGATTATCTCGGCGAGTCAAGCGTTTTGAGTAATGTTCCGGTTGGGGTCAGAGCGTCTTCCATGTAAATGTACTATTTCTTGCCACTCATTCATTTTGGAAAACAAGTCATTATCTCGGAGAGTTAGCATTTTCAATAATTGCCATTAAGTTTCAGAGCAGCTTGCATTTAAATTAGCAATTTTTCGCCAAACATTCGTTTTGGAAATAAATTGATTTCCTCGTTAAGCATTTTGAGCAATGTACAGTTGGTTTTCAGAGCGTCTTGCATGAAAATGTACTACTTCTTGTCAGACATTAATTTTGGAAAAAATTGATTATCTCGACTGGGTAAACATTTTTTATAATTTGACATTTGGTTTCAGAGCAGCTTGCATCTTAATTTGCTATTGTTTGCTATAATTGCTATTTTTTCCCAAACAATCATTTTGCGAAAAAAAGTGGTATGCTGAGTGTGCTGTGCATTTTCAGGAATTGGCCGGTTTGTTTCAGAGCATCGATCTTCACAATTAACTATTTTTTGGCAATCATTGATTTAGGAAAAAAAAGTGATTATCTCGGCGAGTTAACCATTTTGAGAAATTTTCCGTTTGTTTTCAGAGCAGCTTGCATTTTGTGCTAACAATTCGTTTTGGAAAAAAGTGATTATCTCGGCAAGTTATTTTGAGTAATTTTCCTTATGGGGGTCAGAGCAGCTTGCATCAAAATTAACAATTTAATGCCTAATATTCATTTTGGGGAAAAAGTGATTATCTCGGCGAATGAACCATTTTGAGTAATTTTCCATTTCGGTTCAGAGCAGTTTGCATCTAAAGTAGCTAGTTTGTGCCAAACATTCATTTTGGAAGAAATGTACAGTTGGTTTTCAGAACGTCTTGCATGAAAATGTACTATTTCTTGTCAAACATTAATTTTGGAAAAAATTGATTATCTCGGCTGGGTAAACATTTTTAATAATTTGGCATTTGGTTTCAGAGCAGCTTGCATCTCAATTTGCTATAATTGCTATTTTTTCCCAAACATTCATTTTGCGGAAAAAAGTGATCTTCGGAGTGTGCTGTGCATTTTCAGGAATTGGCCGGTTTGCTTCAGAGCATCGATCTTCACAATTAACTATTTTTTGGCAATCATTGATTAAGGGAAAAAAAATTATTATCTCGGCGAGTTAACCATTATGAGAAATTTTCCGTTTGTTTTCAGAGCAGCTTGCATCTAAAGTTACTATTTTGTGCTAACAATTCGTTTTGGGAAAAAGTGATTATCTCGGCGAGTTATTTTGAGTAATTTTCCTTATGGGGTCAGCTTGCATCAAAATTAACAATTTAATGCCTAATATTCATTTTGGGGAAAAAGTGATTATCTCGGCGAATGAACCATTTTGAGTAATTTTCCATTTCGGTTCAGAGCAGTTTGCATCTAAAGTAGCTAGTTTGTGACAAACATTCATTTTGGAAAAAAGGTGATTTTCTCGGCGAGTTAAGCATTTTGAGTAATTTACAGGTTGATTTCAGAGCGGTTTGCATGAAAATGTACTATTTCTTGCCAAACATTCAGTTTGCAAAAAAAGTGATGATCTCGGCGAGTTAAGCAGTTTCAATAATTTGCCATTTGGTTTCAGAGCAGCTTGCATTTAAATTAGCAATTTTTCGCCAAACATTCGTTTTGGAAAGAAATTGATTTCCTCGTTAAGCATTTTGAGCAATGTACAGTTGGTTTTCAGAGCGTCTTGCATGAAAATGTACTATTTCTTGTCAAACATTAATTTTGGAAAAAATTGATTATCTCGGCTGGGTAAACATTTTTAATAATTTGGCATTTGGTTTCAGAGCAGCTTGCATCTCAATTTGCTATAATTGCTATTTTTTCCCAAACATTCATTTTGCGGAAAAAAGTGATCTTCTGAGTGTGCTGTGCATTTTCAGGAATTGGCCGGTTTGTTTCAGAGCATCGATCTTCACAAATAACTATTTTTTGGCAATCATTGATTTAGGAAAAAAAGTGATTATCTCGGCGAGTTAACCATTATGATAAATTTTCCGTTTGGTTTCAGAGCAGCTTGCATCTAAAGTTACTATTTTGTGCTAACAATTTGTTTTGGAAAAAAGTGAATATCTCGGCGAGTTATTTTGAGTAATTTTCCTTATGGGGTCAGCTTGCATCAAAATTAACAATTTAATGCCTAATATTCATTTTGGGGAAAAAGTGATTATCTCGGCGAATGAACAATGTTGAGTAATTTTCCATTTCGGTTCAGAGCAGTTTGCATTTAAAGTAGCTAGTTTGTGCCAAACATTCATTTTGGAAAAAAGTGATTTTCTCGGCGAGTTAAGCATTTTGAGTAATTTACCGGTTGATTTCAGAGCGTCTTGCATGAAAATGTACTATTTCTTGCCACACATTCATTTTGAAAAAAAAGTGATGATCTCGGCGAGTTAAGCATTTTCAATAATTTGCCATTTGGTTTCAGAGCAGCTTAATTTAAATTTCCTATTTTTTCCCAAACATTCGTTTTGGAAAGAAATTGATTATCTCGGCGAGTCAAGCATTTTGAGTAATTTTCCGGTTGGGGTCAGAGCGTCTTCCATGTAAATGTACTATTTCTTGCCACTCATTCAGTTTCGAAAACAAGTCATTATCTCGGCGAGTTAAGCCTTTTCAAATATTGCCATTTGGTTTCAGAGCAGCTTAATTTAAAGTAGCTATTTTTTGCCAAACAGTCGTTTTGGAAAGAAAGTGATTTCCTCGTTAAGCATTTTGAGAAATGTACAGTTGGTTTTCAGAGGGTCTTGCATGAAAATGTACTATTTCTTGTCAAACATTAATTTTGGAAAAAAGTGATTATCTCGGCTGGGTAAACATTTTTAATAATTTGACATTTGGTTTCAGAGCAGCTTGCATCTCAATTTGCTATTGTTTGCTATAATTGCTATTTTTTCCCAAACATTCATTTTGCGGAAAAAAAGTCATCTTCTGAGTGTGCTGTGCATTTTCAGGAATTGGCCGGTTTGTTTCAGAGCATCGATCTTCACAATTAACTATTTTTTGGCAATCATTGATTTAGGAAAAAAAGTGATTATCTCGGCGAGTTAAGCATTTTGAGAAATTTTCCGTTTGTTTTCAGAGCAGCTTGCATCTAAAGTAGCTAGTTTGTGCCAAACATTCATTTTGGAAAAAAAGTGATCTTCTCGGCGAGTTAAGCATTTTGAGTAATTTACCGGTTGATTTCAGAGCGGCTTGCATGAAAATGTACTATTTCTTGCCACACATTCAGTTTGGAAAAAAAGTGATGATCTTGGCGAGTTAAGCAGTTTCAATAATTTGCCATTTGGTTTCAGAGCAGCTTAATTTAAATTTGCTATTTTTACCCAAACATTCGTTTGGGGAAAAAAAAGTGATTATCTCGGCGAGTCAAGCGTTTTGAGTAATGTTCCGGTTGGGGTCAGAGCGTCTTCCATGTAAATGTACTATTTCTTGCCACTCATTCATTTTGGAAAACAAGTCATTATCTCGGAGAGTTAGCATTTTCAATAATTGCCATTAAGTTTCAGAGCAGCTTGCATTTAAATTAGCAATTTTTCGCCAAACATTCGTTTTGGAAAGAAATTGATTTCCTCGTTAAGCATTTTGAGCAATGTACAGTTGGTTTTCAGAGCGTCTTGCATGAAAATGTACTACTTCTTGTCAGACATTAATTTTGGAAAAAAGTGATTATCTCGACTGGGTAAACATTTTTTATAATTTGACATTTGGTTTCAGAGCAGCTTGCATCTTAATTTGCTATTGTTTGCTATAATTGCTATTTTTTCCCAAACAATCATTTTGCGAAAAAAAGTGGTATGCTGAGTGTGCTGTGCATTTTCAGGAATTGGCCGGTTTGTTTCAGAGCATCGATCTTCACAATTAACTATTTTTTGGCAATCATTGATTTAGGAAAAAAAAGTGATTATCTCGGCGAGTTAACCATTTTGAGAAATTTTCCGTTTGTTTTCAGAGCAGCTTGCATTTTGTGCTAACAATTCGTTTTGGAAAAAAGTGATTATCTCGGCAAGTTATTTTGAGTAATTTTCCTTATGGGGGTCAGAGCAGCTTGCATCAAAATTAACAATTTAATGCCTAATATTCATTTTGGGGAAAAAGTGATTATCTCGGCGAATGAACCATTTTGAGTAATTTTCCATTTCGGTTCAGAGCAGTTTGCATCTAAAGTAGCTAGTTTGTGCCAAACATTCATTTTGGAAGAAATGTACAGTTGGTTTTCAGAACGTCTTGCATGAAAATGTACTATTTCTTGTCAAACATTAATTTTGGAAAAAATTGATTATCTCGGCTGGGTAAACATTTTTAATAATTTGGCATTTGGTTTCAGAGCAGCTTGCATCTCAATTTGCTATAATTGCTATTTTTTCCCAAACATTCATTTTGCGGAAAAAAGTGATCTTCGGAGTGTGCTGTGCATTTTCAGGAATTGGCCGGTTTGCTTCAGAGCATCGATCTTCACAATTAACTATTTTTTGGCAATCATTGATTAAGGGAAAAAAAATGATTATCTCGGCGAGTTAACCATTATGAGAAATTTTCCGTTTGTTTTCAGAGCAGCTTGCATCTAAAGTTACTATTTTGTGCTAACAATTCGTTTTGGGAAAAAGTGATTATCTCGGCGAGTTATTTTGAGTAATTTTCCTTATGGGGTCAGCTTGCATCAAAATTAACAATTTAATGCCTAATATTCATTTTGGGGAAAAAGTGATTATCTCGGCGAATGAACCATTTTGAGTAATTTTCCATTTCGGTTCAGAGCAGTTTGCATGAAAATGTACTATTTCTTGCCAAACATTCAGTTTGCAAAAAAAGTGATGATCTCGGCGAGTTAAGCAGTTTCAATAATTTGCCATTTGGTTTCAGAGCAGCTTGCATTTAAATTAGCAATTTTTCGCCAAACATTCGTTTTGGAAAGAAATTGATTTCCTCGTTAAGCATTTTGAGCAATGTACAGTTGGTTTTCAGAGCGTCTTGCATGAAAATGTACTATTTCTTCTCAAACATTAAATTTGGAAAAAAGTAATTATCTCGGCTGGGTAAACATTTTTAATAATTTGACATTTGGTTTCAGAGCAGCTTGCGTCTCAATTTGCTATTGTTTGCTATAATTGCTATTTTTTCCCAAACATTCATTTTGCGGAAAAAAGTGATCTTCTGAGTGTGCTGTGCATTTTCAGGAATTGGCCGGTTTGTTTCAGAGCATCGATCTTCACAATTAACTATTTTGTGGCAATCATTGATTTAGGAAAAAAAGTGATTATCTCGGCGAGTTAACCATTATGAGAAATTTTCCGTTTGGTTTCAGAGCTGCTTGCATCTAAAGTTACTATTTTGTGCTAACAATTTGTTTTGGAAAAAAGTGAATATCTCGGCGAGTTATTTTGAGTAATTTTCCTTATGGGGTCAGCTTGCATCAAAATTAACAATTTAATGCCTAATATTCATTTTGGGGAAAAAGTGATTATCTCGGCGAATGAACAATGTTGAGTAATTTTCCATTTCGGTTCAGAGCAGTTTGCATTTAAAGTAGCTAGTTTGTGCCAAACATTCATTTTGGAAAAAAGTGATTTTCTCGGCGAGTTAAGCATTTTGAGTAATTTACCGGTTGATTTCAGAGCGTCTTGCATGAAGATGTACTATTTCTTGCCACACATTCATTTTGAAAAAAAAGTGATGATCTCGGCGAGTTAAGCATTTTCAATAATTTGCCATTTGGTTTCAGAGCAGCTTAATTTAAATTTCCTATTTTTTCCCAAACATTCGTTTTGGAAAGAAATTGATTATCTCGGCGAGTCAAGCATTTTGAGTAATTTTCCGGTTGGGGTCAGAGCGTCTTCCATGTAAATGTACTATTTCTTGCCACTCATTCATTTTGGAAAACAAGTCATTATCTCGGCGAGTTAAGCCTTTTCAAATATTGACATTAAGTTTCAGAGCAGCTTGCATTTAAATTAGCAATTTTTCGCCAAACATTCGTTTTGGAAATAAATTGATTTCCTCGTTAAGCATTTTGAGCAATGTACAGTTGGTTTTCAGAGCGTCTTGCATGAAAATGTACTACTTCTTGTCAGACATTAATTTTGGAAAAAAGTGATTATCTCGACTGGGTAAACATTTTTTATAATTTGACATTTGGTTTCAGAGCAGCTTGCATCTTAATTTGCTATTGTTTGCTATAATTGCTATTTTTTCCCAAACAATCATTTTGCGAAAAAAAGTGGTATGCTGAGTGTGCTGTGCATTTTCAGGAATTGGCCGGTTTGTTTCAGAGCATCGATCTTCACAATTAACTATTTTTTGGCAATCATTGATTTAGGAAAAAAAAGTGATTATCTCGGCGAGTTAACCATTTTGAGAAATTTTCCGTTTGTTTTCAGAGCAGCTTGCATTTTGTGCTAACAATTCGTTTTGGAAAAAAGTGATTATCTCGGCAAGTTATTTTGAGTAATTTTCCTTATGGGGGTCAGAGCAGCTTGCATCAAAATTAACAATTTAATGCCTAATATTCATTTTGGGGAAAAGTGATTATCTCGGCGAATGAACCATTTTGAGTAATTTTCCATTTCGGTTCAGAGCAGTTTGCATCTAAAGTAGCTAGTTTGTGCCAAACATTCATTTTGGAAGAAATGTACAGTTGGTTTTCAGAACGTCTTGCATGAAAATGTACTATTTCTTGTCAAACATTAATTTTGGAAAAAATTGATTATCTCGGCTGGGTAAACATTTTTAATAATTTGGCATTTGGTTTCAGAGCAGCTTGCATCTCAATTTGCTATAATTGCTATTTTTTCCCAAACATTCATTTTGCGGAAAAAAGTGATCTTCGGAGTGTGCTGTGCATTTTCAGGAATTGGCCGGTTTGCTTCAGAGCATCGATCTTCACAATTAACTATTTTTTGGCAATCATTGATTAAGGGAAAAAAAATGATTATCTCGGCGAGTTAACCATTATGAGAAATTTTCCGTTTGTTTTCAGAGCATCTTGCATCTAAAGTTACTATTTTGTGCTAACAATTCGTTTTGGGAAAAAGTGATTATCTCGGCGAGTTATTTTGAGTAATTTTCCTTCTGGGGTCAGCTTGCATCAAAATTAACAATTTAATGCCTAATATTCATTTTGGGGAAAAAGTGATTATCTCGGCGAATGAACCATTTTGAGTAATTTTCCATTTCGGTTCAGAGCAGTTTGCATGAAAATGTACTATTTCTTGCCAAACATTCAGTTTGGAAAAAAAGTGATGATCTCGGCGAGTTAAGCAGTTTCAATAATTTGCCATTTGGTTTCAGAGCAGCTTGCATTTAAATTAGCAATTTTTCGCCAAACATTCGTTTTGGAAAGAAATTGATTTCCTCGTTAAGCATTTTGAGCAATGTACAGTTGGTTTTCAGAGCGTCTTGCATGAAAATGTACTATTTCTTCTCAAACATTAAATTTGGAAAAAAGTAATTATCTCGGCTGGGTAAACATTTTTAATAATTTGACATTTGGTTTCAGAGCAGCTTGCGTCTCAATTTGCTATTGTTTGCTATAATTGCTATTTTTTCCCAAACATTCATTTTGCGGAAAAAAGTGATCTTCTGAGTGTGCTGTGCATTTTCAGGAATTGGCCGGTTTGTTTCAGAGCATCGATCTTCACAATTAACTATTTTGTGGCAATCATTGATTTAGGAAAAAAAGTGATTATCTCGGCGAGTTAACCATTATGAGAAATTTTCCGTTTGGTTTCAAAGCTGCTTGCATCTAAAGTTACTATTTTGTGCTAACAATTTGTTTTGGAAAAAAGTGAATATCTCGGCGAGTTATTTTGAGTAATTTTCCTTATGGGGTCAGCTTGCATCAAAATTAACAATTTAATGCCTAATATTCATTTTGGGGAAAAAGTGATTATCTCGGCGAATGAACAATGTTGAGTAATTTTCCATTTCGGTTCAGAGCAGTTTGCATTTAAAGTAGCTAGTTTGTGCCAAACATTCATTTTGGAAAAAAGTGATTTTCTCGGCGAGTTAAGCATTTTGAGTAATTTACCGGTTGATTTCAGAGCGTCTTGCATGAAAATGTACTATTTCTTGCCACACATTCATTTTGAAAAAAAAGTGATGATCTCGGCGAGTTAAGCATTTTCAATAATTTGCCATTTGGTTTCAGAGCAGCTTAATTTAAATTTCCTATTTTTTCCCAAACATTCGTTTTGGAAAGAAATTGATTATCTCGGCGAGTCAAGCATTTTGAGTAATTTTCCGGTTGGGGTCAGAGCGTCTTCCATGTAAATGTACTATTTCTTGCCACTCATTCAGTTTCGAAAACAAGTCATTATCTCGGCGAGTTAAGCCTTTTCAAATATTGCCATTTGGTTTCAGAGCAGCTTAATTTAAAGTAGCTATTTTTTGCCAAACAGTCGTTTTGGAAAGAAAGTGATTTCCTCGTTAAGCATTTTGAGAAATGTACAGTTGGTTTTCAGAGGGTCTTGCATGAAAATGTACTATTTCTTGTCAAACATTAATTTTGGAAAAAAGTGATTATCTCGGCTGGGTAAACATTTTTAATAATTTGACATTTGGTTTCAGAGCAGCTTGCATCTCAATTTGCTATTGTTTGCTATAATTGCTATTTTTTCCCAAACATTCATTTTGCGGAAAAAAAGTGATCTTCTGAGTGTGCTGTGCATTTTCAGGAATTGGCCGGTTTGTTTCAGAGCATCGATCTTCACAATTAACTATTTTTTGGCAATCATTGATTTAGGAAAAAAAGTGATTATCTCGGCGAGTTAAGCATTTTGAGAAATTTTCCGTTTGTTTTCAGAGCAGCTTGCATCTAAAGTAGCTAGTTTGTGCCAAACATTCATTTTGGAAGAAATGTACAGTTGGTTTTCAGAACGTCTTGCATGAAAATGTACTATTTCTTGTCAAACATTAATTTTGGAAAAAATTGATTATCTCGGCTGGGTAAACATTTTTAATAATTTGGCATTTGGTTTCAGAGCAGCTTGCATCTCAATTTGCTATAATTGCTATTTTTTCCCAAACATTCATTTTGCGGAAAAAAGTGATCTTCGGAGTGTGCTGTGCATTTTCAGGAATTGGCCGGTTTGCTTCAGAGCATCGATCTTCACAATTAACTATTTTTTGGCAATCATTGATTAAGGGAAAAAAAATGATTATCTCGGCGAGTTAACCATTATGAGAAATTTTCCGTTTGTTTTCAGAGCAGCTTGCATCTAAAGTTACTATTTTGTGCTAACAATTCGTTTTGGGAAAAAGTGATTATCTCGGCGAGTTATTTTGAGTAATTTTCCTTATGGGGTCAGCTTGCATCAAAATTAGCAATTTAATGCCTAATATTCATTTTGGGGAAAAAGTGATTATCTCGGCGAATGAACCATTTTGAGTAATTTTCCATTTCGGTTCAGAGCAGTTTGCATCTAAAGTAGCTAGTTTGTGAGAAACATTCATTTTGGAAAAAAGGTGATTTTCTCGGCGAGTTAAGCATTTTGAGTAATTTACAGGTTGATTTCAGAGCGGTTTGCATGAAAATGTACTATTTCTTGCCAAACATTCAGTTTGCAAAAAAAGTGATGATCTCGGCGAGTTAAGCAGTTTCAATAATTTGCCATTTGGTTTCAGAGCAGCTTGCATTTAAATTAGCAATTTTTCGCCAAACATTCGTTTTGGAAAGAAATTGATTTCCTCGTTAAGCATTTTGAGCAATGTACAGTTGGTTTTCAGAGCGTCTTGCATGAAAATGTATTATTTCTTGTCAAACATTAATTTTGGAAAAAATTGATTATCTCGGCTGGGTAAACATTTTTAATAATTTGGCATTTGGTTTCAGAGCAGCTTGCATCTCAATTTGCTATAATTGCTATTTTTTCCCAAACATTCATTTTGCGGAAAAAAGTGATCTTCGGAGTGTGCTGTGCATTTTCAGGAATTGGCCGGTTTGCTTCAGAGCATCGATCTTCACAATTAACTATTTTTTGGCAATCATTGATTAAGGGAAAAAAAATGATTATCTCGGCGAGTTAACCATTATGAGAAATTTTCCGTTTGTTTTCAGAGCAGCTTGCATCTAAAGTTACTATTTTGTGCTAACAATTCGTTTTGGGAAAAAGTGATTATCTCGGCGAGTTATTTTGAGTAATTTTCCTTATGGGGTCAGCTTGCATCAAAATTAACAATTTAATGCCTAATATTCATTTTGGGGAAAAAGTGATTATCTCGGCGAATGAACAATGTTGAGTAATTTTCCATTTCGGTTCAGAGCAGTTTGCATTTAAAGTAGCTAGTTTGTGCCAAACATTCATTTTGGAAAAAAGTGATTTTCTCGGCGAGTTAAGCATTTTGAGTAATTTACCGGTTGATTTCAGAGCGTCTTGCATGAAAATGTACTATTTCTTGCCACACATTCATTTTGAAAAAAAAGTGATGATCTCGGCGAGTTAAGCATTTTCAATAATTTGCCATTTGGTTTCAGAGCAGCTTAATTTAAATTTCCTATTTTTTCCCAAACATTCGTTTTGGAAAGAAATTGATTATCTCGGCGAGTCAAGCATTTTGAGTAATTTTCCGGTTGGGGTCAGAGCGTCTTCCATGTAAATGTACTATTTCTTGCCACTCATTCAGTTTCGAAAACAAGTCATTATCTCGGCGAGTTAAACCTTTTCAAATATTGCCATTTGGTTTCAGAGCAGCTTAATTTAAATTAGCTATTTTTTGCCAAACAGTCGTTTTGGAAAGAAAGTGATTTCCTCGTTAAGCATTTTGAGAAATGTACAGTTGGTTTTCAGAGCGTCTTGCATGAAAATGTACTATTTCTTGTCAAACATTAATTTTGGAAAAAAGTGATTATCTCGGCTGGATAAACATTTTTAATAATTTGACATTTGGTTTCAGAGCAGCTTGCATCTCAATTTGCTATTGTTTGCTATAATTGCTATTTTTTCCCAAACATTCATTTTGCGGAAAAAAGTGATCTTCTGAGTGTGCTGTGCATTTTCAGGAATTGGCCGGTTTGTTTCAGAGCATCGATCTTCACAATTAACTATTTTTTGGCAATCATTGATTTAGAAAAAAAAGTGATTATCTCGGCGAGTTAAGCATTTTGAGAAATTTTCCGTTTGTTTTCAGAGCAGCTTGCATCTAAAGTAGCTAGTTTGTGCCAAACATTCATTTTGGAAAAAAAGTGATCTTCTCGGCGAGTTAAGCATTTTGAGTAATTTACCGGTTGATTTCAGAGCGGCTTGCATGAAAATGTACTATTTCTTGCCACACATTCAGTTTGGAAAAAAAGTGATGATCTTGGCGAGTTAAGCAGTTTCAATAATTTGCCATTTGGTTTCAGAGCAGCTTAATTTAAATTTGCTATTTTTACCCAAACATTCGTTTGGGGAAAAAAAAGTGATTATCTCGGCGAGTCAAGCGTTTTGAGTAATGTTCCGGTTGGGGTCAGAGCGTCTTCCATGTAAATGTACTATTTCTTGCCACTCATTCATTTTGGAAAACAAGTCATTATCTCGGAGAGTTAGCATTTTCAATAATTGCCATTAAGTTTCAGAGCAGCTTGCATTTAAATTAGCAATTTTTCGCCAAACATTCGTTTTGGAAATAAATTGATTTCCTCGTTAAGCATTTTGAGCAATGTACAGTTGGTTTTCAGAGCGTCTTGCATGAAAATGTACTACTTCTTGTCAGACATTAATTTTGGAAAAAAGTGATTATCTCGACTGGGTAAACATTTTTTATAATTTGACATTTGGTTTCAGAGCAGCTTGCATCTTAATTTGCTATTGTTTGCTATAATTGCTATTTTTCCCCAAACAATCATTTTGCGAAAAAAAGTGATATGCTGAGTGTGCTGTGCATTTTCAGGAATTGGCCGGTTTGTTTCAGAGCATCGATCTTCACAATTAACTATTTTTTGGCAATCATTGATTTAGGAAAAAAAAGTGATTATCTCGGCGAGTTAACCATTTTGAGAAATTTTCCGTTTGTTTTCAGAGCAGCTTGCATTTTGTGCTAACAATTCGTTTTGGAAAAAAGTGATTATCTCGGCAAGTTATTTTGAGTAATTTTCCTTATGGGGGTCAGAGCAGCTTGCATCAAAATTAACAATTTAATGCCTAATATTCATTTTGGGGAAAAAGTGATTATCTCGGCGAATGAACCATTTTGAGTAATTTTCCATTTCGGTTCAGAGCAGTTTGCATCTAAAGTAGCTAGTTTGTGCCAAACATTCATTTTGGAAGAAATGTACAGTTGGTTTTCAGAACGTCTTGCATGAAAATGTACTATTTCTTGTCAAACATTAATTTTGGAAAAAATTGATTATCTCGGCTGGGTAAACATTTTTAATAATTTGGCATTTGGTTTCAGAGCAGCTTGCATCTCAATTTGCTATAATTGCTATTTTTTCCCAAACATTCATTTTGCGGAAAAAAGTGATCTTCTGAGTGTGCTGTGCATTTTCAGGAATTGGCCGGTTTGCTTCAGAACATCGATCTTCACAATTAACTATTTTTTGGCAATCATTGATTAAGGGAAAAAAAATGATTATCTCGGCGAGTTAACCATTATGAGAAATTTTCCGTTTGTTTTCAGAGCAGCTTGCATCTAAAGTTACTATTTTGTGCTAACAATTCGTTTTGGGAAAAAGTGATTATCTCGGCGAGTTATTTTGAGTAATTTTCCTTATGGGGTCAGCTTGCATCAAAATTAACAATTTAATGCCTAATATTCATTTTGGGGAAAAAGTGATTATCTCGGCGAATGAACCATTTTGAGTAATTTTCCATTTCGGTTCAGAGCAGTTTGCATCTAAAGTAGCTAGTTTGTGAGAAACATTCATTTTGGAAAAAAGGTGATTTTCTCGGCGAGTTAAGCATTTTGAGTAATTTACAGGTTGATTTCAGAGCGGTTTGCATGAAAATGTACTATTTCTTGCCAAACATTCAGTTTGCAAAAAAAGTGATGATCTCGGCGAGTTAAGCAGTTTCAATAATTTGCCATTTGGTTTCAGAGCAGCTTGCATTTAAATTAGCAATTTTTCGCCAAACATTCGTTTTGGAAAGAAATTGATTTCCTCGTTAAGCATTTTGAGCAATGTACAGTTGGTTTTCAGAGCGTCTTGCATGAAAATGTACTATTTCTTGTCAAACATTAATTTTGGAAAAAATTGATTATCTCGGCTGGGTAAACATTTTTAATAATTTGGCATTTGGTTTCAGAGCAGCTTGCATCTCAATTTGCTATAATTGCTATTTTTTCCCAAACATTCATTTTGCGGAAAAAAGTGATCTTCGGAGTGTGCTGTGCATTTTCAGGAATTGGCCGGTTTGCTTCAGAGCATCGATCTTCACAATTAACTATTTTTTGGCAATCATTGATTAAGGGAAAAAAAATGATTATCTCGGCGAGTTAACCATTATGAGAAATTTTCCGTTTGTTTTCAGAGCAGCTTGCATCTAAAGTTACTATTTTGTGCTAACAATTCGTTTTGGGAAAAAGTGATTATCTCGGCGAGTTATTTTGAGTAATTTTCCTTATGGGGTCAGCTTGCATCAAAATTAACAATTTAATGCCTAATATTCATTTTGGGGAAAAAGTGATTATCTCGGCGAATGAACAATGTTGAGTAATTTTCCATTTCGGTTCAGAGCAGTTTGCATTTAAAGTAGCTAGTTTGTGCCAAACATTCATTTTGGAAAAAAGTGATTTTCTCGGCGAGTTAAGCATTTTGAGTAATTTACCGGTTGATTTCAGAGCGTCTTGCATGAAAATGTACTATTTCTTGCCACACATTCATTTTGAAAAAAAAGTGATGATCTCGGCGAGTTAAGCATTTTCAATAATTTGCCATTTGGTTTCAGAGCAGCTTAATTTAAATTTCCTATTTTTTCCCAAACATTCGTTTTGGAAAGAAATTGATTATCTCGGCGAGTCAAGCATTTTGAGTAATTTTCCGGTTGGGGTCAGAGCGTCTTCCATGTAAATGTACTATTTCTTGCCACTCATTCAGTTTCGAAAACAAGTCATTATCTCGGCGAGTTAAACCTTTTCAAATATTGCCATTTGGTTTCAGAGCAGCTTAATTTAAATTAGCTATTTTTTGCCAAACAGTCGTTTTGGAAAGAAAGTGATTTCCTCGTTAAGCATTTTGAGAAATGTACAGTTGGTTTTCAGAGCGTCTTGCATGAAAATGTACTATTTCTTGTCAAACATTAATTTTGGAAAAAAGTGATTATCTCGGCTGGATAAACATTTTTAATAATTTGACATTTGGTTTCAGAGCAGCTTGCATCTCAATTTGCTATTGTTTGCTATAATTGCTATTTTTTCCCAAACATTCATTTTGCGGAAAAAAGTGATCTTCTGAGTGTGCTGTGCATTTTCAGGAATTGGCCGGTTTGTTTCAGAGCATCGATCTTCACAATTAACTATTTTTTGGCAATCATTGATTTAGAAAAAAAAGTGATTATCTCGGCGAGTTAAGCATTTTGAGAAATTTTCCGTTTGTTTTCAGAGCAGCTTGCATCTAAAGTAGCTAGTTTGTGCCAAACATTCATTTTGGAAAAAAAGTGATCTTCTCGGCGAGTTAAGCATTTTGAGTAATTTACCGGTTGATTTCAGAGCGGCTTGCATGAAAATGTACTATTTCTTGCCACACATTCAGTTTGGAAAAAAAGTGATGATCTTGGCGAGTTAAGCAGTTTCAATAATTTGCCATTTGGTTTCAGAGCAGCTTAATTTAAATTTGCTATTTTTACCCAAACATTCGTTTGGGGAAAAAAAAGTGATTATCTCGGCGAGTCAAGCGTTTTGAGTAATGTTCCGGTTGGGGTCAGAGCGTCTTCCATGTAAATGTACTATTTCTTGCCACTCATTCATTTTGGAAAACAAGTCATTATCTCGGAGAGTTAGCATTTTCAATAATTGCCATTAAGTTTCAGAGCAGCTTGCATTTAAATTAGCAATTTTTCGCCAAACATTCGTTTTGGAAATAAATTGATTTCCTCGTTAAGCATTTTGAGCAATGTACAGTTGGTTTTCAGAGCGTCTTGCATGAAAATGTACTACTTCTTGTCAGACATTAATTTTGGAAAAAAGTGATTATCTCGACTGGGTAAACATTTTTTATAATTTGACATTTGGTTTCAGAGCAGCTTGCATCTTAATTTGCTATTGTTTGCTATAATTGCTATTTTTTCCCAAACAATCATTTTGCGAAAAAAAGTGATATGCTGAGTGTGCTGTGCATTTTCAGGAATTGGCCGGTTTGTTTCAGAGCATCGATCTTCACAATTAACTATTTTTTGGCAATCATTGATTTAGGAAAAAAAAGTGATTATCTCGGCGAGTTAACCATTTTGAGAAATTTTCCGTTTGTTTTCAGAGCAGCTTGCATTTTGTGCTAACAATTCGTTTTGGAAAAAAGTGATTATCTCGGCAAGTTATTTTGAGTAATTTTCCTTATGGGGGTCAGAGCAGCTTGCATCAAAATTAACAATTTAATGCCTAATATTCATTTTGGGGAAAAAGTGATTATCTCGGCGAATGAACCATTTTGAGTAATTTTCCATTTCGGTTCAGAGCAGTTTGCATCTAAAGTAGCTAGTTTGTGCCAAACATTCATTTTGGAAGAAATGTACAGTTGGTTTTCAGAACGTCTTGCATGAAAATGTACTATTTCTTGTCAAACATTAATTTTGGAAAAAATTGATTATCTCGGCTGGGTAAACATTTTTAATAATTTGGCATTTGGTTTCAGAGCAGCTTGCATCTCAATTTGCTATAATTGCTATTTTTTCCCAAACATTCATTTTGCGGAAAAAAGTGATCTTCTGAGTGTGCTGTGCATTTTCAGGAATTGGCCGGTTTGCTTCAGAACATCGATCTTCACAATTAACTATTTTTTGGCAATCATTGATTAAGGGAAAAAAAATGATTATCTCGGCGAGTTAACCATTATGAGAAATTTTCCGTTTGTTTTCAGAGCAGCTTGCATCTAAAGTTACTATTTTGTGCTAACAATTCGTTTTGGGAAAAAGTGATTATCTCGGCGAGTTATTTTGAGTAATTTACCTTATGGGGTCAGCTTGCATCAAAATTAACAATTTAATGCCTAATATTCATTTTGGGGAAAAAGTGATTATCTCGGCGAATGAACCATTTTGAGTAATTTTCCATTTCGGTTCAGAGCAGTTTGCATCTAAAGTAGCTAGTTTGTGCCAAACATTCATTTTGGAAAAAAGGTGATTTTCTCGGCGAGTTAAGCATTTTGAGTAATTTACAGGTTGATTTCAGAGCGGTTTGCATGAAAATGTACTATTTCTTGCCAAACATTCAGTTTGGAAAAAAAGTGATGATCTCGGCGAGTTAAGCAGTTTCAATAATTTGCCATTTGGTTTCAGAGCAGCTTGCATTTAAATTAGCAATTTTTCGCCAAACATTCGTTTTGGAAAGAAATTGATTTCCTCGTTAAGCATTTTGAGCAATGTACAGTTGGTTTTCAGAGCGTCTTGCATGAAAATGTACTATTTCTTGTCAAACATTAAATTTGGAAAAAAGTAATTATCTCGGCTGGGTAAACATTTTTAATAATTTGACATTTGGTTTCAGAGCAGCTTGCGTCTCAATTTGCTATTGTTTGCTATAATTGCTATTTTTTCCCAAACATTCATTTTGCGGAAAAAAGTGATCTTCTGAGTGTGCTGTGCATTTTCAGGAATTGGCCGGTTTGTTTCAGAGCATCGATCTTCACAAATAACTATTTTTTGGCAATCATTGATTTAGGAAAAAAAGTGATTATCTCGGCGAGTTAACCATGATGAGAAATTTTCCGTTTGTTTTCAGAGCAGCTTGCATCTAAAGTTACTATTTTGTGCTAACAATTTGTTTTGGAAAAAAGTGAATATCTCGGCGAGTTATTTTGAGTAATTTTCCTTATGGGGTCAGCTTGCATCAAAATTAACAATTTAATGCCTAATATTCATTTTGGGGAAAAAGTGATTATCTCGGCGAATGAACAATGTTGAGTAATTTTCCATTTCGGTTCAGAGCAGTTTGCATTTAAAGTAGCTAGTTTGTGCCAAACATTCATTTTGGAAAAAAGTGATTTTCTCGGCGAGTTAAGCATTTTGAGTAATTTACCGGTTGATTTCAGAGCGTCTTGCATGAAAATGTACTATTTCTTGCCACACATTCATTTTGAAAAAAAAGTGATGATCTCGGCGAGTTAAGCATTTTCAATAATTTGCCATTTGGTTTCAGAGCAGCTTAATTTAAATTTCCTATTTTTTCCCAAACATTCGTTTTGGAAAGAAATTGATTATCTCGGCGAGTCAAGCATTTTGAGTAATTTTCCGGTTGGGGTCAGAGCGTCTTCCATGTAAATGTACTATTTCTTGCCACTCATTCAGTTTCGAAAACAAGTCATTATCTCGGCGAGTTAAACCTTTTCAAATATTGCCATTTGGTTTCAGAGCAGCTTAATTTAAATTAGCTATTTTTTGCCAAACAGTCGTTTTGGAAAGAAAGTGATTTCCTCGTTAAGCATTTTGAGAAATGTACAGTTGGTTTTCAGAGCGTCTTGCATGAAAATGTACTATTTCTTGTCAAACATTAATTTTGGAAAAAAGTGATTATCTCGGCTGGATAAACATTTTTAATAATTTGACATTTGGTTTCAGAGCAGCTTGCATCTCAATTTGCTATTGTTTGCTATAATTGCTATTTTTTCCCAAACATTCATTTTGCGGAAAAAAGTGATCTTCTGAGTGTGCTGTGCATTTTCAGGAATTGGCCGGTTTGTTTCAGAGCATCGATCTTCACAATTAACTATTTTTTGGCAATCATTGATTTAGAAAAAAAAGTGATTATCTCGGCGAGTTAAGCATTTTGAGAAATTTTCCGTTTGTTTTCAGAGCAGCTTGCATCTAAAGTAGCTAGTTTGTGCCAAACATTCATTTTGGAAAAAAAGTGATCTTCTCGGCGAGTTAAGCATTTTGAGTAATTTACCGGTTGATTTCAGAGCGGCTTGCATGAAAATGTACTATTTCTTGCCACACATTCAGTTTGGAAAAAAAGTGATGATCTTGGCGAGTTAAGCAGTTTCAATAATTTGCCATTTGGTTTCAGAGCAGCTTAATTTAAATTTGCTATTTTTACCCAAACATTCGTTTGGGGAAAAAAAAGTGATTATCTCGGCGAGTCAAGCGTTTTGAGTAATGTTCCGGTTGGGGTCAGAGCGTCTTCCATGTAAATGTACTATTTCTTGCCACTCATTCATTTTGGAAAACAAGTCATTATCTCGGAGAGTTAGCATTTTCAATAATTGCCATTAAGTTTCAGAGCAGCTTGCATTTAAATTAGCAATTTTTCGCCAAACATTCGTTTTGGAAATAAATTGATTTCCTCGTTAAGCATTTTGAGCAATGTACAGTTGGTTTTCAGAGCGTCTTGCATGAAAATGTACTACTTCTTGTCAGACATTAATTTTGGAAAAAAGTGATTATCTCGACTGGGTAAACATTTTTTATAATTTGACATTTGGTTTCAGAGCAGCTTGCATCTTAATTTGCTATTGTTTGCTATAATTGCTATTTTTTCCCAAACAATCATTTTGCGAAAAAAAGTGATATGCTGAGTGTGCTGTGCATTTTCAGGAATTGGCCGGTTTGTTTCAGAGCATCGATCTTCACAATTAACTATTTTTTGGCAATCATTGATTTAGGAAAAAAAAGTGATTATCTCGGCGAGTTAACCATTTTGAGAAATTTTCCGTTTGTTTTCAGAGCAGCTTGCATTTTGTGCTAACAATTCGTTTTGGAAAAAAGTGATTATCTCGGCAAGTTATTTTGAGTAATTTTCCTTATGGGGGTCAGAGCAGCTTGCATCAAAATTAACAATTTAATGCCTAATATTCATTTTGGGGAAAAAGTGATTATCTCGGCGAATGAACCATTTTGAGTAATTTTCCATTTCGGTTCAGAGCAGTTTGCATCTAAAGTAGCTAGTTTGTGCCAAACATTCATTTTGGAAGAAATGTACAGTTGGTTTTCAGAACGTCTTGCATGAAAATGTACTATTTCTTGTCAAACATTAATTTTGGAAAAAATTGATTATCTCGGCTGGGTAAACATTTTTAATAATTTGGCATTTGGTTTCAGAGCAGCTTGCATCTCAATTTGCTATAATTGCTATTTTTTCCCAAACATTCATTTTGCGGAAAAAAGTGATCTTCTGAGTGTGCTGTGCATTTTCAGGAATTGGCTGGTTTGCTTCAGAACATCGATCTTCACAATTAACTATTTTTTGGCAATCATTGATTAAGGGAAAAAAAATGATTATCTCGGCGAGTTAACCATTATGAGAAATTTTCCGTTTGTTTTCAGAGCAGCTTGCATCTAAAGTTACTATTTTGTGCTAACAATTCGTTTTGGGAAAAAGTGATTATCTCGGCGAGTTATTTTGAGTAATTTTCCTTATGGGGTCAGCTTGCATCAAAATTAACAATTTAATGCCTAATATTCATTTTGGGGAAAAAGTGATTATCTCGGCGAATGAACCATTTTGAGTAATTTTCCATTTCGGTTCAGAGCAGTTTGCATCTAAAGTAGCTAGTTTGTGCCAAACATTCATTTTGGAAAAAAGGTGATTTTCTCGGCGAGTTAAGCATTTTGAGTAATTTACAGGTTGATTTCAGAGCGGTTTGCATGAAAATGTACTATTTCTTGCCAAACATTCAGTTTGGAAAAAAAGTGATGATCTCGGCGAGTTAAGCAGTTTCAATAATTTGCCATTTGGTTTCAGAGCAGCTTGCATTTAAATTAGCAATTTTTCGCCAAACATTCGTTTTGGAAAGAAATTGATTTCCTCGTTAAGCATTTTGAGCAATGTACAGTTGGTTTTCAGAGCGTCTTGCATGAAAATGTACTATTTCTTGTCAAACATTAAATTTGGAAAAAAGTAATTATCTCGGCTGGGTAAACATTTTTAATAATTTGACATTTGGTTTCAGAGCAGCTTGCGTCTCAATTTGCTATTGTTTGCTATAATTGCTATTTTTTCCCAAACATTCATTTTGCGGAAAAAAGTGATCTTCTGAGTGTGCTGTGCATTTTCAGGAATTGGCCGGTTTGTTTCAGAGCATCGATCTTCACAAATAACTATTTTTTGGCAATCATTGATTTAGGAAAAAAAGTGATTATCTCGGCGAGTTAACCATTATGATAAATTTTCCGTTTGGTTTCAGAGCAGCTTGCATCTAAAGTTACTATTTTGTGCTAACAATTTGTTTTGGAAAAAAGTGAATATCTCGGCGAGTTATTTTGAGTAATTTTCCTTATGGGGTCAGCTTGCATCAAAATTAACAATTTAATGCCTAATATTCATTTTGGGGAAAAAGTGATTATCTCGGCGAATGAACAATGTTGAGTAATTTTCCATTTCGGTTCAGAGCAGTTTGCATTTAAAGTAGCTAGTTTGTGCCAAACATTCATTTTGGAAAAAAGTGATTTTCTCGGCGAGTTAAGCATTTTGAGTAATTTACCGGTTGATTTCAGAGCGTCTTGCATGAAAATGTACTATTTCTTGCCACACATTCATTTTGAAAAAAAAGTGATGATCTCGGCGAGTTAAGCATTTTCAATAATTTGCCATTTGGTTTCAGAGCAGCTTAATTTAAATTTCCTATTTTTTCCCAAACATTCGTTTTGGAAAGAAATTGATTATCTCGGCGAGTCAAGCATTTTGAGTAATTTTCCGGTTGGGGTCAGAGCGTCTTCCATGTAAATGTACTATTTCTTGCCACTCATTCAGTTTCGAAAACAAGTCATTATCTCGGCGAGTTAAGCCTTTTCAAATATTGCCATTTGGTTTCAGAGCAGCTTAATTTAAAGTAGCTATTTTTTGCCAAACAGTCGTTTTGGAAAGAAAGTGATTTCCTCGTTAAGCATTTTGAGAAATGTACAGTTGGTTTTCTGAGGGTCTTGCATGAAAATGTACTATTTCTTGTCAAACATTAATTTTGGAAAAAAGTGATTATCTCGGCTGGGTAAACATTTTTAATAATTTGACATTTGGTTTCAGAGCAGCTTGCATCTCAATTTGCTATTGTTTGCTATAATTGCTATTTTTTCCCAAACATTCATTTTGCGGAAAAAAAGTCATCTTCTGAGTGTGCTGTGCATTTTCAGGAATTGGCCGGTTTGTTTCAGAGCATCGATCTTCACAATTAACTATTTTTTGGCAATCATTGATTTAGGAAAAAAAGTGATTATCTCGGCGAGTTAAGCATTTTGAGAAATTTTCCGTTTGTTTTCAGAGCAGCTTGCATCTAAAGTAGCTAGTTTGTGCCAAACATTCATTTTGGAAAAAAAGTGATCTTCTCGGCGAGTTAAGCATTTTGAGTAATTTACCGGTTGATTTCAGAGCGGCTTGCATGAAAATGTACTATTTCTTGCCACACATTCAGTTTGGAAAAAAAGTGATGATCTTGGCGAGTTAAGCAGTTTCAATAATTTGCCATTTGGTTTCAGAGCAGCTTAATTTAAATTTGCTATTTTTACCCAAACATTCGTTTGGGGAAAAAAAAGTGATTATCTCGGCGAGTCAAGCGTTTTGAGTAATGTTCCGGTTGGGGTCAGAGCGTCTTCCATGTAAATGTACTATTTCTTGCCACTCATTCATTTTGGAAAACAAGTCATTATCTCGGAGAGTTAGCATTTTCAATAATTGCCATTAAGTTTCAGAGCAGCTTGCATTTAAATTAGCAATTTTTCGCCAAACATTCGTTTTGGAAAGAAATTGATTTCCTCGTTAAGCATTTTGAGCAATGTACAGTTGGTTTTCAGAGCGTCTTGCATGAAAATGTACTACTTCTTGTCAGACATTAATTTTGGAAAAAAGTGATTATCTCGACTGGGTAAACATTTTTTATAATTTGACATTTGGTTTCAGAGCAGCTTGCATCTTAATTTGCTATTGTTTGCTATAATTGCTATTTTTTCCCAAACAATCATTTTGCGAAAAAAAGTGGTATGCTGAGTGTGCTGTGCATTTTCAGGAATTGGCCGGTTTGTTTCAGAGCATCGATCTTCACAATTAACTATTTTTTGGCAATCATTGATTTAGGAAAAAAAAGTGATTATCTCGGCGAGTTAACCATTTTGAGAAATTTTCCGTTTGTTTTCAGAGCAGCTTGCATTTTGTGCTAACAATTCGTTTTGGAAAAAAGTGATTATCTCGGCAAGTTATTTTGAGTAATTTTCCTTATGGGGGTCAGAGCAGCTTGCATCAAAATTAACAATTTAATGCCTAATATTCATTTTGGGGAAAAAGTGATTATCTCGGCGAATGAACCATTTTGAGTAATTTTCCATTTCGGTTCAGAGCAGTTTGCATCTAAAGTAGCTAGTTTGTGCCAAACATTCATTTTGGAAGAAATGTACAGTTGGTTTTCAGAACGTCTTGCATGAAAATGTACTATTTCTTGTCAAACATTAATTTTGGAAAAAATTGATTATCTCGGCTGGGTAAACATTTTTAATAATTTGGCATTTGGTTTCAGAGCAGCTTGCATCTCAATTTGCTATAATTGCTATTTTTTCCCAAACATTCATTTTGCGGAAAAAAGTGATCTTCGGAGTGTGCTGTGCATTTTCAGGAATTGGCCGGTTTGCTTCAGAGCATCGATCTTCACAATTAACTATTTTTTGGCAATCATTGATTAAGGGAAAAAAAATGATTATCTCGGCGAGTTAACCATTATGAGAAATTTTCCGTTTGTTTTCAGAGCAGCTTGCATCTAAAGTTACTATTTTGTGCTAACAATTCGTTTTGGGAAAAAGTGATTATCTCGGCGAGTTATTTTGAGTAATTTTCCTTATGGGGTCAGCTTGCATCAAAATTAACAATTTAATGCCTAATATTCATTTTGGGGAAAAAGTGATTATCTCGGCGAATGAACCATTTTGAGTAATTTTCCATTTCGGTTCAGAGCAGTTTGCATCTAAAGTAGCTAGTTTGTGCCAAACATTCATTTTGGAAAAAAGGTGATTTTCTCGGCGAGTTAAGCATTTTGAGTAATTTACAGGTTGATTTCAGAGCGGTTTGCATGAAAATGTACTATTTCTTGCCAAACATTCAGTTTGCAAAAAAAGTGATGATCTCGGCGAGTTAAGCAGTTTCAATAATTTGCCATTTGGTTTCAGAGCAGCTTGCATTTAAATTAGCAATTTTTCGCCAAACATTCGTTTTGGAAAGAAATTGATTTCCTCGTTAAGCATTTTGAGCAATGTACAGTTGGTTTTCAGAGCGTCTTGCATGAAAATGTACTATTTCTTGTCAAACATTAAATTTGGAAAAAAGTAATTATCTCGGCTGGGTAAACATTTTTAATAATTTGACATTTGGTTTCAGAGCAGCTTGCGTCTCAATTTGCTATTGTTTGCTATAATTGCTATTTTTTCCCAAACATTCATTTTGCGGAAAAAAGTGATCTTCTGAGTGTGCTGTGCATTTTCAGGAATTGGCCGGTTTGTTTCAGAGCATCGATCTTCACAAATAACTATTTTTTGGCAATCATTGATTTAGGAAAAAAAGTGATTATCTCGGCGAGTCAAGCGTTTTGAGTAATGTTCCGGTTGGGGTCTGAGCGTCTTCCATGTAAATGTACTATTTCTTGCCACTCATTCATTTTGGAAAACAAGTCATTATCTCGGAGAGTTAGCATTTTCAATAATTGCCATTAAGTTTCAGATAAGCTTGCATTTAAATTAGCAATTTTTCGCCAAACATTCGTTTTGGAAAGAAATTGATTTCCTCGTTAAGCATTTTGAGCAATGTACAGTTGGTTTTCAGAGCGTCTTGCATGAAAATGTACTACTTCTTGTCAGACATTAATTTTGGAAAAAAGTGATTATCTCGACTGGGTAAACATTTTTTATAATTTGACATTTGGTTTCAGAGCAGCTTGCATCTTAATTTGCTATTGTTTGCTATAATTGCTATTTTTTCCCAAACAATCATTTTGCGAAAAAAAGTGGTATGCTGAGTGTGCTGTGCATTTTCAGGAATTGGCCGATTTGTTTCAGAGCATCGATCTTCACAATTAACTATTTTTTGGCAATCATTGATTTAGGAAAAAAAAGTGATTATCTCGGCGAGTTAACCATTTTGAGAAATTTTCCGTTTGTTTTCAGAGCAGCTTGCATTTTGTGCTAACAATTCGTTTTGGAAAAAAGTGATTATCTCGGCGAGTTATTTTGAGTAATTTTCCTTATGGGGGTCAGAGCAGCTTGCATCAAAATTAACAATTTAATGCCTAATATTCATTTTGGGGAAAAAGTGATTATCTCGGCGAATGAACCATTTTGAGTAATTTTCCATTTCGGTTCAGAGCAGTTTGCATCTAAAGTAGCTAGTTTGTGCCAAACATTCATTTTGGAAAAAAGGTGATTTTCTCGGCGAGTTAAGCATTTTGAGTAATTTACAGGTTGATTTCAGAGCGGTTTGCATGAAAATGTAGTATTTCTTGCCAAACATTCAGTTTGCAAAAAAAGTGATGATCTCGGCGAGTTAAGCAGTTTCAATAATTTGCCATTTGGTTTCTGAGCAGCTTGCATTTAAATTAGCAATTTTTCGCCAAACATTCGTTTTGGAAAGAAATTGATTTCCTCGTTAAGCATTTTGAGCAATGTACAGTTGGTTTTCAGAGCGTCTTGCATGAAAATGTACTATTTCTTGTCAAACATTAAATTTGGAAAAAAGTAATTATCTCGGCTGGGTAAACATTTTTAATAATTTGACATTTGGTTTCAGAGCAGCTTGCGTCTCAATTTGCTATTGTTTGCTATAATTGCTATTTTTTCCCAAACATTCATTTTGCGGAAAAAAGTGATCTTCTGAGTGTGCTGTGCATTTTCAGGAATTGGCCGGTTTGTTTCAGAGCATCGATCTTCACAAATAACTATTTTTTGGCAATCATTGATTTAGGAAAAAAAGTGATTATCTCGGCGAGTCAAGCGTTTTGAGTAATGTTCCGGTTGGGGTCAGAGCGTCTTCCATGTAAATGTACTATTTCTTGCCACTCATTCATTTTGGAAAACAAGTCATTATCTCGGAGAGTTAGCATTTTCAATAATTGCCATTAAGTTTCAGATAAGCTTGCATTTAAATTAGCAATTTTTCGCCAAACATTCGTTTTGGAAAGAAATTGATTTCCTCGTTAAGCATTTTGAGCAATGTACAGTTGGTTTTCAGAGCGTCTTGCATGAAAATGTACTACTTCTTGTCAGACATTAATTTTGGAAAAAAGTGATTATCTCGACTGGGTAAACATTTTTTATAATTTGACATTTGGTTTCAGAGCAGCTTGCATCTTAATTTGCTATTGTTTGCTATAATTGCTATTTTTTCCCAAACAATCATTTTGCGAAAAAAAGTGGTATGCTGAGTGTGCTGTGCATTTTCAGGAATTGGCCGATTTGTTTCAGAGCATCGATCTTCACAATTAACTATTTTTTGGCAATCATTGATTTAGGAAAAAAAAGTGATTATCTCGGCGAGTTAACCATTTTGAGAAATTTTCCGTTTGTTTTCAGAGCAGCTTGCATTTTGTGCTAACAATTCGTTTTGGAAAAAAGTGATTATCTCGGCGAGTTATTTTGAGTAATTTTCCTTATGGGGGTCAGAGCAGCTTGCATCAAAATTAACAATTTAATGCCTAATATTCATTTTGGGGAAAAAGTGATTATCTCGGCGAATGAACCATTTTGAGTAATTTTCCATTTCGGTTCAGAGCAGTTTGCATCTAAAGTAGCTAGTTTGTGCCAAACATTCATTTTGGAAGAAATGTACAGTTGGTTTTCAGAACGTCTTGCATGAAAATGTACTATTTCTTGTCAAACATTAATTTTGGAAAAAATTGATTATCTCGGCTGGGTAAACATTTTTAATAATTTGGCATTTGGTTTCAGAGCAGCTTGCATCTCAATTTGCTATAATTGCTATTTTTTCCCAAACATTCATTTTGCGGAAAAAAGTGATCTTCTGAGTGTGCTGTGCATTTTCAGGAATTGGCCGGTTTGTTTCAGAGCATCGATCTTCACAAATAACTATTTTTTGGCAATCATTGATTTAGGAAAAAAAGTGATTATCTCGGCGAGTTAACCATTATGAGAAATTTTCCGTTTGGTTTCAGAGCAGCTTGCATCTAAAGTTACTATTTTGTGCTAACAATTTGTTTTGGAAAAAAGTGAATATCTCGGCGAGTTATTTTGAGTAATTTTCCTTATGGGGTCAGCTTGCATCAAAATTAACAATTTAATGCCTAATATTCATTTTGGGGAAAAAGTGATTATCTCGGCGAATGAACAATGTTGAGTAATTTTCCATTTCGGTTCAGAGCAGTTTGCATTTAAAGTAGCTAGTTTGTGCCAAACATTCATTTTGGAAAAAAGTGATTTTCTCGGCGAGTTAAGCATTTTGAGTAATTTACCGGTTGATTTCAGAGCATCTTGCATGAAAATGTACTATTTCTTGCCACACATTCATTTTGAAAAAAAAGTGATGATCTCGGCGAGTTAAGCATTTTCAATAATTTGCCATTTGGTTTCAGAGCAGCTTAATTTAAATTTCCTATTTTTTCCCAAACATTCGTTTTGGAAAGAAATTGATTATCTCGGCGAGTCAAGCATTTTGAGTAATTTTCCGGTTGGGGTCAGAGCGTCTTCCATGTAAATGTACTATTTCTTGCCACTCATTCAGTTTCGAAAACAAGTCATTATCTCGGCGAGTTAAGCCTTTTCAAATATTGCCATTTGGTTTCAGAGCAGCTTAATTTAAAGTAGCTATTTTTTGCCAAACAGTCGTTTTGGAAAGAAAGTGATTTCCTCGTTAAGCATTTTGAGAAATGTACAGTTGGTTTTCAGAGGGTCTTGCATGAAAATGTACTATTTCTTGTCAAACATTAATTTTGGAAAAAAGTGATTATCTCGGCTGGGTAAACATTTTTAATAATTTGACATTTGGTTTCAGAGCAGCTTGCATCTCAATTTGCTATTGTTTGCTATAATTGCTATTTTTTCCCAAACATTCATTTTGCGGAAAAAAAGTGATCTTCTGAGTGTGCTGTGCATTTTCAGGAATTGGCCGGTTTGTTTCAGAGCATCGATCTTCACAATTAACTATTTTTTGGCAATCATTGATTTAGGAAAAAAAGTGATTATCTCGGCGAGTTAACCATTATGAGAAATTTTCCGTTTGGTTTCAGAGCAGCTTGCATCTAAAGTTACTATTTTGTGCTAACAATTTGTTTTGGAAAAAAGTGAATATCTCGGCGAGTTATTTTGAGTAATTTTCCTTATGGGGTCAGCTTGCATCAAAATTAACAATTTAATGCCTAATATTCATTTTGGGGAAAAAGTGATTATCTCGGCGAATGAACAATGTTGAGTAATTTTCCATTTCGGTTCAGAGCAGTTTGCATTTAAAGTAGCTAGTTTGTGCCAAACATTCATTTTGGAAAAAAGTGATTTTCTCGGCGAGTTAAGCATTTTGAGTAATTTACCGGTTGATTTCAGAGCGTCTTGCATGAAAATGTACTATTTCTTGCCACACATTCATTTTGAAAAAAAAGTGATGTTCTCGGCGAGTTAAGCATTTTCAATAATTTGCCATTTGGTTTCAGAGCAGCTTAATTTAAATTTCCTATTTTTTCCCAAACATTCGTTTTGGAAAGAAATTGATTATCTCGGCGAGTCAAGCATTTTGAGTAATTTTCCGGTTGGGGTCAGAGCGTCTTCCATGTAAATGTACTATTTCTTGCCACTCATTCAGTTTCGAAAACAAGTCATTATCTCGGCGAGTTAAGCCTTTTCAAATATTGCCATTTGGTTTCAGAGCAGCTTAATTTAAAGTAGCTATTTTTTGCCAAACAGTCGTTTTGGAAAGAAAGTGATTTCCTCGTTAAGCATTTTGAGAAATGTACAGTTGGTTTTCAGAGGGTCTTGCATGAAAATGTACTATTTCTTGTCAAACATTAATTTTGGAAAAAAGTGATTATCTCGGCTGGGTAAATATTTTTAATAATTTGACATTTGGTTTCAGAGCAGCTTGCATCTCAATTTGCTATTGTTTGCTATAATTGCTATTTTTTCCCAAACATTCATTTTGCGGAAAAAAAGTGATCTTCTGAGTGTGCTGTGCATTTTCAGGAATTGGCCGGTTTGTTTCAGAGCATCGATCTTCACAATTAACTATTTTTTGGCAATCATTGATTTAGGAAAAAAAGTGATTATCTCGGCGAGTTAAGCATTTTGAGAAATTTTCCGTTTGTTTTCAGAGCAGCTTGCATCTAAAGTAGCTAGTTTGTGCCAAACATTCATTTTGGAAAAAAAGTGATCTTCTCGGCGAGTTAAGCATTTTGAGTAATTTACCGGTTGATTTCAGAGCGGCTTGCATGAAAATGTACTATTTCTTGCCACACATTCAGTTTGGAAAAAAAGTGATGATCTTGGCGAGTTAAGCAGTTTCAATAATTTGCCATTTGGTTTCAGAGCAGCTTAATTTAAATTTGCTATTTTTACCCAAACATTCGTTTGGGGAAAAAAAAGTGATTATCTCGGCGAGTCAAGCGTTTTGAGTTATGTTCCGGTTGGGGTCAGAGCGTCTTCCATGTAAATGTACTATTTCTTGCCACTCATTCATTTTGGAAAACAAGTCATTATCTCGGAGAGTTAGCATTTTCAATAATTGCCATTAAGTTTCAGAGCAGCTTGCATTTAAATTAGCAATTTTTCGCCAAACATTCGTTTTGGAAAGAAATTGATTTCCTCGTTAAGCATTTTGAGCAATGTACAGTTGGTTTTCAGAGCGTCTTGCATGAAAATGTACTATTTCTTGTCAAACATTAATTTTGGAAAAAATTGATTATCTCGACTGGGTAAACATTTTTTATAATTTGACATTTGGTTTCAGAGCAGCTTGCATCTTAATTTGCTATTGTTTGCTATAATTGCTATTTTTTCCCAAACAATCATTTTGCGAAAAAAAAGTGGTATGCTGAGTGTGCTGTGCATTTTCAGGAATTGGCCGGTTTGTTTCAGAGCATCGATCTTCACAATTAACTATTTTTTAGCAATCATTGATTTAGGAAAAAAAAGTGATTATCTCGGCGAGTTAACCATTTTGAGAAATTTTCCGTTTGTTTTCAGAGCAGCTTGCATTTTGTGCTAACAATTCGTTTTGGAAAAAAGTGATTATCTCGGCAAGTTATTTTGAGTAATTTTCCTTATGGGGGTCAGAGCAGCTTGCATCAAAATTAACAATTTAATGCCTAATATTCATTTTGGGGAAAAAGTGATTATCTCGGCGAATGAACCATTTTGAGTAATTTTCCATTTCGGTTCAGAGCAGTTTGCATCTAAAGTAGCTAGTTTGTGCCAAACATTCATTTTGGAAGAAATGTACAGTTGGTTTTCAGAACGTCTTGCATGAAAATGTACTATTTCTTGTCAAACATTAATTTTGGAAAAAATTGATTATCTCGGCTGGGTAAACATTTTTAATAATTTGGCATTTGGTTTCAGAGCAGCTTGCATCTCAATTTGCTATAATTGCTATTTTTTCCCAAACATTCATTTTGCGGAAGAAAGTGATCTTCGGAGTGTGCTGTGCATTTTCAGGAATTGGCCGGTTTGCTTCAGAGCATCGATCTTCACAATTAACTATTTTTTGGCAATCATTGATTAAGGGAAAAAAAATGATTATCTCGGCGAGTTAACCATTATGAGAAATTTTCTGTTTGTTTTCAGAGCAGCTTGCATCTAAAGTTACTATTTTGTGCTAACAATTCGTTTTGGGAAAAAGTGATTATCTCGGCGAGTTATTTTGAGTAATTTTCCTTATGGGGTCAGCTTGCATCAAAATTAACAATTTAATGCCTAATATTCATTTTGGGGAAAAAGTGATTATCTCGGCGAATGAACCATTTTGAGTAATTTTCCATTTCGGTTCAGAGCAGTTTGCATCTAAAGTAGCTAGTTTGTGCCAAACATTCATTTTGGAAAAAAGGTGATTTTCTCGGCGAGTTAAGCATTTTGAGTAATTTACAGGTTGATTTCAGAGCGGTTTGCATGAAAATGTACTATTTCTTGCCAAACATTCAGTTTGCAAAAAAAGTGATGATCTCGGCGAGTTAAGCAGTTTCAATAATTTGCCATTTGGTTTCAGAGCAGCTTGCATTTAAATTAGCAATTTTTCGCCAAACATTCGTTTTGGAAAGAAATTGATTTCCTCGTTAAGCATTTTGAGCAATGTACAGTTGGTTTTCAGAGCGTCTTGCATGAAAATGTACTATTTCTTGTCAAACATTAAATTTGGAAAAAAGTAATTATCTCGGCTGGGTAAACATTTTTAATAATTTGACATTTGGTTTCAGAGCAGCTTGCGTCTCAATTTGCTATTGTTTGCTATAATTGCTATTTTTTCCCAAACATTCATTTTGCGGAAAAAAGTGATCTTCTGAGTGTGCTGTGCATTTTCAGGAATTGGCCGGTTTGTTTCAGAGCATCGATCTTCACAAATAACTATTTTTTGGCAATCATTGATTTAGGAAAAAAAGTGATTATCTCGGCGAGTTAACCATTATGAGAAATTTTCCGTTTGGTTTCAGAGCAGCTTGCATCTAAAGTTACTATTTTGTGCTAACAATTTGTTTTGGAAAAAAGTGAATATCTCGGCGAGTTATTTTGAGTAATTTTCCTTATGGGGTCAGCTTGCATCAAAATTAACAATTTAATGCCTAATATTCATTTTGGGGAAAAAGTGATTATCTCGGCGAATGAACAATGTTGAGTAATTTTCCATTTCGGTTCAGAGCAGTTTGCATTTAAAGTAGCTAGTTTGTGCCAAACATTCATTTTGGAAAAAAGTGATTTTCTCGGCGAGTTAAGCATTTTGAGTAATTTACCGGTTGATTTCAGAGCGTCTTGCATGAAAATATACTATTTCTTGCCACACATTCATTTTGAAAAAAAAGTGATGATCTCGGCGAGTTAAGCATTTTCAATAATTTGCCATTTGGTTTCAGAGCAGCTTAATTTAAATTTCCTATTTTTTCCCAAACATTCGTTTTGGAAAGAAATTGATTATCTCGGCGAGTCAAGCATTTTGAGTAATTTTCCGGTTGGGGTCAGAGCGTCTTCCATGTAAATGTACTATTTCTTGCCACTCATTCAGTTTCGAAAACAAGTCATTATCTCGGCGAGTGAAGCCTTTTCAAATATTGCCATTTGGTTTCAGAGCAGCTTAATTTAAAGTTAGCTAAAAATAGCTATTTTTTGCCAAACAGTCGTTTTGGAAAGAAAGTGATTTCCTCGTTAAGCATTTTGAGAAATGTACAGTTGGTTTTCAGAGGGTCTTGCATGAAAATGTACTATTTCTTGTCAAACATTAATTTTGGAAAAAAGTGATTATCTCGGCTGGGTAAATATTTTTAATAATTTGACATTTGGTTTCAGAGCAGCTTGCATCTCAATTTGCTATTGTTTGCTATAATTGCTATTTTTTCCCAAACATTCATTTTGCGGAAAAAAAGTGATCTTCTGAGTGTGCTGTGCATTTTCAGGAATTGGCCGGTTTGTTTCAGAGCATCGATCTTCACAATTAACTATTTTTTGGCAATCATTGATTTAGGAAAAAAAGTGATTATCTCGGCGAGTTAAGCATTTTGAGAAATTTTCCGTTTGTTTTCAGAGCAGCTTGCATCTAAAGTAGCTAGTTTGTGCCAAACATTCATTTTGGAAAAAAAGTGATCTTCTCGGCGAGTTAAGCATTTTGAGTAATTTACCGGTTGATTTCAGAGCGGCTTGCATGAAAATGTACTATTTCTTGCCACACATTCAGTTTGGAAAAAAAGTGATGATCTTGGCGAGTTAAGCAGTTTCAATAATTTGCCATTTGGTTTCAGAGCAGCTTAATTTAAATTTGCTATTTTTACCCAAACATTCGTTTGGGGAAAAAAAAGTGATTATCTCGGCGAGTCAAGCGTTTTGAGTAATGTTCCGGTTGGGGTCAGAGCGTCTTCCATGTAAATGTACTATTTCTTGCCACTCATTCATTTTGGAAAACAAGTCATTGTCTCGGAGAGTTAGCATTTTCAATAATTGCCATTAAGTTTCAGAGCAGCTTGCATTTAAATTAGCAATTTTTCGCCAAACATTCGTTTTGGAAAGAAATTGATTTCCTCGTTAAGCATTTTGAGCAATGTACAGTTGGTTTTCAGAGCGTCTTGCATGAAAATGTACTATTTCTTGTCAAACATTAATTTTGGAAAAAATTGATTATCTCGACTGGGTAAACATTTTTTATAATTTGACATTTGGTTTCAGAGCAGCTTGCATCTTAATTTGCTATTGTTTGCTATAATTGCTATTTTTTCCCAAACAATCATTTTGCGAAAAAAAAGTGGTATGCTGAGTGTGCTGTGCATTTTCAGGAATTGGCCGGTTTGTTTCAGAGCATCGATCTTCACAATTAACTATTTTTTAGCAATCATTGATTTAGGAAAAAAAAGTGATTATCTCGGCGAGTTAACCATTTTGAGAAATTTTCCGTTTGTTTTCAGAGCAGCTTGCATTTTGTGCTAACAATTCGTTTTGGAAAAAAGTGATTATCTCGGCGAGTTATTTTGAGTAATTTTCCTTATGGGGGTCAGAGCAGCTTGCATCAAAATTAACAATTTAATGCCTAATATTCATTTTGGGGAAAAAGTGATTATCTCGGCGAATGAACCATTTTGAGTAATTTTCCATTTCGGTTCAGAGCAGTTTGCATCTAAAGTAGCTAGTTTGTGCCAAACATTCATTTTGGAAGAAATGTACAGTTGGTTTTCAGAAAGTCTTGCATGAAAATGTACTATTTCTTGTCAAACATTAATTTTGGAAAAAATTGATTATCTCGGCTGGGTAAACATTTTTAATAATTTGGCATTTGGTTTCAGAGCAGCTTGCATCTCAATTTGCTATAATTGCTATTTTTTCCCAAACATTCATTTTGCGGAAGAAAGTGATCTTCGGAGTGTGCTGTGCATTTTCAGGAATTGGCCGGTTTGCTTCAGAGCATCGATCTTCACAATTAACTATTTTTTGGCAATCATTGATTAAGGGAAAAAAAATGATTATCTCGGCGAGTTAACAATTATGAGAAATTTTCTGTTTGTTTTCAGAGCAGCTTGCATCTAAAGTTACTATTTTGTGCTAACAATTCGTTTTGGGAAAAAGTGATTATCTCGGCGAGTTATTTTGAGTAATTTTCCTTATGGGGTCAGCTTGCATCAAAATTAACAATTTAATGCCTAATATTCATTTTGGGGAAAAAGTGATTATCTCGGCGAATGAACCATTTTGAGTAATTTTCCATTTCGGTTCAGAGCAGTTTACATCTAAAGTAGCTAGTTTGTGCCAAACATTCATTTTGGAAAAAAGGTGATTTTCTCGGCGAGTTAAGCATTTTGAGTAATTTACAGGTTGATTTCAGAGCGGTTTGCATGAAAATGTACTATTTCTTGCCAAACATTCAGTTTGCAAAAAAAGTGATGATCTCGGCGAGTTAAGCAGTTTCAATAATTTGCCATTTGGTTTCAGAGCAGCTTGCATTTAAATTAGCAATTTTTCGCCAAACATTCGTTTTGGAAAGAAATTGATTTCCTCGTTAAGCATTTTGAGCAATGTACAGTTGGTTTTCAGAGCGTCTTGCATGAAAGTGTACTATTTCTTGTCAAACATTAAATTTGGAAAAAAGTGATTATCTCGGCTGGGTAAACATTTTTAATAATTTGACATTTGGTTTCAGAGCAGCTTGCGTCTCAATTTGCTATTGTTTGCTATAATTGCTATTTTTTCCCACATTCATTTTGCGGAAAAAAGTGATCTTCTGAGTGTGCTGTGCATTTTCAGGAATTGGCCGGTTTGTTTCAGAGCATCGATCTTCACAATTAACTATTTTGTGGCAATCATTGATTTAGGAAAAAAAGTGATTATCTCGGCGAGTTAACCATTATGAGAAATTTTCCGTTTGGTTTCAGAGCTGCTTGCATCTAAAGTTACTATTTTGTGCTAACAATTTGTTTTGGAAAAAAGTGAATATCTCGGCGAGTTATTTTGAGTAATTTTCCTTATGGGGTCAGCTTGCATCAAAATTAACAATTTAATGCCTAATATTCATTTTGGGGAAAAAGTGATTATCTCGGCGAATGAACAATGTTGAGTAATTTTCCATTTCGGTTCAGAGCAGTTTGCATTTAAAGTAGCTAGTTTGTGCCAAACATTCATTTTGGAAAAAAGTGATTTTCTCGGCGAGTTAAGCATTTTGAGTAATTTACCGGTTGATTTCAGAGCGTCTTGCATGAAAATGTACTATTTCTTGCCACACATTCATTTTGAAAAAAAAGTGATGATCTCGGCGAGTTAAGCATTTTCAATAATTTGCCATTTGGTTTCAGAGCAGCTTAATTTAAATTTCCTATTTTTTCCCAAACATTCGTTTTGGAAAGAAATTGATTATCTCGGCGAGTCAAGCATTTTGAGTAATTTTCCGGTTGGGGTCAGAATGTACTATTTCTTGCCACTCATTCAGTTTCGAAAACAAGTCATTATCTCGGCGAGTTAAGCCTTTTCAAATATTGCCATTTGGTTTCAGAGCAGCTTAATTTAAATTAGCTATTTTTTGCCAAACAGTCGTTTTGGAAAGAAAGTGATTTCCTCGTTAAGCATTTTGAGAAATGTACAGTTGGTTTTCAGAGCGTCTTGCATGAAAATGTACTATTTCTTGTCAAACATTAATTTTGGAAAAAAGTGATTATCTCGGCTGGGTAAACATTTTTAATAATTTGACATTTGGTTTCAGAGCAGCTTGCATCTCAATTTGCTATTGTTTGCTATAATTGCTATTTTTTCCCAAACATTCATTTTGCGGAAAAAAGTGATCTTCTGAGTGTGCTGTGCATTTTCAGGAATTGGCCGGTTTGTTTCAGAGCATCGATCTTCACAAATAACTATTTTTTGGCAATCATTGATTTAGGAAAAAAAGTGATTATCTCGGCGAGTTAACCATTATGAGAAATTTTCCGTTTGGTTTCAGAGCAGCTTGCATCTAAAGTTACTATTTTGTGCTAACAATTTGTTTTGGAAAAAAGTGAATATCTCGGCGAGTTATTTTGAGTAATTTTCCTTATGGGGTCAGCTTGCATCAAAATTAACAATTTAATGCCTAATATTCATTTTGGGGAAAAAGTGATTATCTCGGCGAATGAACAATGTTGAGTAATTTTCCATTTCGGTTCAGAGCAGTTTGCATTTAAAGTAGCTAGTTTGTGCCAAACATTCATTTTGGAAAAAAGTGATTTTCTCGGCGAGTTAAGCATTTTGAGTAATTTACCGGTTGATTTCAGAGCGTCTTGCATGAAAATGTACTATTTCTTGCCACACATTCATTTTGAAAAAAAAGTGATGATCTCGGCGAGTTAAGCATTTTGAGTAATTTTCCGGTTGGGGTCAGAGCGTCTTCCATGTAAATGTACTATTTCTTGCCACTCATTCAGTTTCGAAAACAAGTCATTATCTCGGCGAGTGAAGCCTTTTCAAATATTGCCATTTGGTTTCAGAGCAGCTTAATTTAAAGTAGCTATTTTTTGCCAAACAGTCGTTTTGGAAAGAAAGTGATTTCCTCGTTAAGCATTTTGAGAAATGTACAGTTGGTTTTCAGAGGGTCTTGCATGAAAATGTACTATTTCTTGTCAAACATTAATTTTGGAAAAAAGTGATTATCTCGGCTGGGTAAATATTTTTAATAATTTGACATTTGGTTTCAGAGCAGCTTGCATCTCAATTTGCTATTGTTTGCTATAATTGCTATTTTTTCCCAAACATTCATTTTGCGGAAAAAAAGTGATCTTCTGAGTGTGCTGTGCATTTTCAGGAATTGGCCGGTTTGTTTCAGAGCATCGATCTTCACAATTAACTATTTTTTGGCAATCATTGATTTAGGAAAAAAGTGATTATCTCGGCGAGTTAAGCATTTTGAGAAATTTTCCGTTTGTTTTCAGAGCAGCTTGCATCTAAAGTAGCTAGTTTGTGCCAAACATTCATTTTGGAAAAAAAGTGATCTTCTCGGCGAGTTAAGCATTTTGAGTAATTTACCGGTTGATTTCAGAGCGGCTTGCATGAAAATGTACTATTTCTTGCCACACATTCAGTTTGGAAAAAAAGTGATGATCTTGGCGAGTTAAGCAGTTTCAATAATTTGCCATTTGGTTTCAGAGCAGCTTAATTTAAATTTGCTATTTTTACCCAAACATTCGTTTGGGGAAAAAAAAGTGATTATCTCGGCGAGTCAAGCGTTTTGAGTAATGTTCCGGTTGGGGTCAGAGCGTCTTCCATGTAAATGTACTATTTCTTGCCACTCATTCATTTTGGAAAACAAGTCATTATCTCGGAGAGTTAGCATTTTCAATAATTGCCATTAAGTTTCAGAGCAGCTTGCATTTAAATTAGCAATTTTTCGCCAAACATTCGTTTTGGAAAGAAATTGATTTCCTCGTTAAGCATTTTGAGCAATGTACAGTTGGTTTTCAGAGCGTCTTGCATGAAAATGTACTATTTCTTGTCAAACATTAATTTTGGAAAAAATTGATTATCTCGACTGGGTAAACATTTTTTATAATTTGACATTTGGTTTCAGAGCAGCTTGCATCTTAATTTGCTATTGTTTGCTATAATTGCTATTTTTTCCCAAACAATCATTTTGCGAAAAAAAAGTGGTATGCTGAGTGTGCTGTGCATTTTCAGGAATTGGCCGGTTTGTTTCAGAGCATCGATCTTCACAATTAACTATTTTTTAGCAATCATTGATTTAGGAAAAAAAAGTGATTATCTCGGCGAGTTAACCATTTTGAGAAATTTTCCGTTTGTTTTCAGAGCAGCTTGCATTTTGTGCTAACAATTCGTTTTGGAAAAAAGTGATTATCTCGGCAAGTTATTTTGAGTAATTTTCCTTATGGGGGTCAGAGCAGCTTGCATCAAAATTAACAATTTAATGCCTAATATTCATTTTGGGGAAAAAGTGATTATCTCGGCGAATGAACCATTTTGAGTAATTTTCCATTTCGGTTCAGAGCAGTTTGCATCTAAAGTAGCTAGTTTGTGCCAAACATTCATTTTGGAAGAAATGTACAGTTGGTTTTCAGAACGTCTTGCATGAAAATGTACTATTTCTTGTCAAACATTAATTTTGGAAAAAATTGATTATCTCGGCTGGGTAAACATTTTTAATAATTTGGCATTTGGTTTCAGAGCAGCTTGCATCTCAATTTGCTATAATTGCTATTTTTTCCCAAACATTCATTTTGCGGAAGAAAGTGATCTTCGGAGTGTGCTGTGCATTTTCAGGAATTGGCCGGTTTGCTTCAGAGCATCGATCTTCACAATTAACTATTTTTTGGCAATCATTGATTAAGGGAAAAAAAATGATTATCTCGGCGAGTTAACCATTATGAGAAATTTTCTGTTTGTTTTCAGAGCAGCTTGCATCTAAAGTTACTATTTTGTGCTAACAATTCGTTTTGGGAAAAAGTGATTATCTCGGCGAGTTATTTTGAGTAATTTTCCTTATGGGGTCAGCTTGCATCAAAATTAACAATTTAATGCCTAATATTCATTTTGGGGAAAAAGTGATTATCTCGGCGAATGAACCATTTTGAGTAATTTTCCATTTCGGTTCAGTGCAGTTTGCATCTAAAGTAGCTAGTTTGTGCCAAACATTCATTTTGGAAAAAAGGTGATTTTCTCGGCGAGTTAAGCATTTTGAGTAATTTACAGGTTGATTTCAGAGCGGTTTGCATGAAAATGTACTATTTCTTGCCAAACATTCAGTTTGCAAAAAAAGTGATGATCTCGGCGAGTTAAGCAGTTTCAATAATTTGCCATTTGGTTTCAGAGCAGCTTGCATTTAAATTAGCAATTTTTCGCCAAACATTCGTTTTGGAAAGAAATTGATTTCCTCGTTAAGCATTTTGAGCAATGTACAGTTGGTTTTCAGAGCGTCTTGCATGAAAGTGTACTATTTCTTGTCAAACATTAAATTTGGAAAAAAGTGATTATCTCGGCTGGGTAAACATTTTTAATAATTTGACATTTGGTTTCAGAGCAGCTTGCGTCTCAATTTGCTATTGTTTGCTATAATTGCTATTTTTTCCCACATTCATTTTGCGGAAAAAAGTGATCTTCTGAGTGTGCTGTGCATTTTCAGGAATTGGCCGGTTTGTTTCAGAGCATCGATCTTCACAATTAACTATTTTGTGGCAATCATTGATTTAGGAAAAAAAGTGATTATCTCGGCGAGTTAACCATTATGAGAAATTTTCCGTTTGGTTTCAGAGCTGCTTGCATCTAAAGTTACTATTTTGTGCTAACAATTTGTTTTGGAAAAAAGTGAATATCTCGGCGAGTTATTTTGAGTAATTTTCCTTATGGGGTCAGCTTGCATCAAAATTAACAATTTAATGCCTAATATTCATTTTGGGGAAAAAGTGATTATCTCGGCGAATGAACAATGTTGAGTAATTTTCCATTTCGGTTCAGAGCAGTTTGCATTTAAAGTAGCTAGTTTGTGCCAAACATTCATTTTGGAAAAAAGTGATTTTCTCGGCGAGTTAAGCATTTTGAGTAATTTACCGGTTGATTTCAGAGCGTCTTGCATGAAAATGTACTATTTCTTGCCACACATTCATTTTGAAAAAAAAGTGATGATCTCGGCGAGTTAAGCATTTTGAGTAATTTTCCGGTTGGGGTCAGAGCGTCTTCCATGTAAATGTACTATTTCTTGCCACTCATTCAGTTTCGAAAACAAGTCATTATCTCGGCGAGTGAAGCCTTTTCAAATATTGCCATTTGGTTTCAGAGCAGCTTAATTTAAAGTAGCTATTTTTTGCCAAACAGTCGTTTTGGAAAGAAAGTGATTTCCTCGTTAAGCATTTTGAGAAATGTACAGTTGGTTTTCAGAGGGTCTTGCATGAAAATGTACTATTTCTTGTCAAACATTAATTTTGGAAAAAAGTGATTATCTCGGCTGGGTAAATATTTTTAATAATTTGACATTTGGTTTCAGAGCAGCTTGCATCTCAATTTGCTATTGTTTGCTATAATTGCTATTTTTTCCCAAACATTCATTTTGCGGAAAAAAAGTGATCTTCTGAGTGTGCTGTGCATTTTCAGGAATTGGCCGGTTTGTTTCAGAGCATCGATCTTCACAATTAACTATTTTTTGGCAATCATTGATTTAGGAAAAAAGTGATTATCTCGGCGAGTTAAGCATTTTGAGAAATTTTCCGTTTGTTTTCAGAGCAGCTTGCATCTAAAGTAGCTAGTTTGTGCCAAACATTCATTTTGGAAAAAAAGTGATCTTCTCGGCGAGTTAAGCATTTTGAGTAATTTACCGGTTGATTTCAGAGCGGCTTGCATGAAAATGTACTATTTCTTGCCACACATTCAGTTTGGAAAAAAAGTGATGATCTTGGCGAGTTAAGCAGTTTCAATAATTTGCCATTTGGTTTCAGAGCAGCTTAATTTAAATTTGCTATTTTTACCCAAACATTCGTTTGGGGAAAAAAAAGTGATTATCTCGGCGAGTCAAGCGTTTTGAGTAATGTTCCGGTTGGGGTCAGAGCGTCTTCCATGTAAATGTACTATTTCTTGCCACTCATTCATTTTGGAAAACAAGTCATTATCTCGGAGAGTTAGCATTTTCAATAATTGCCATTAAGTTTCAGAGCAGCTTGCATTTAAATTAGCAATTTTTCGCCAAACATTCGTTTTGGAAAGAAATTGATTTCCTCGTTAAGCATTTTGAGCAATGTACAGTTGGTTTTCAGAGCGTCTTGCATGAAAATGTACTATTTCTTGTCAAACATTAATTTTGGAAAAAATTGATTATCTCGACTGGGTAAACATTTTTTATAATTTGACATTTGGTTTCAGAGCAGCTTGCATCTTAATTTGCTATTGTTTGCTATAATTGCTATTTTTTCCCAAACAATCATTTTGCGAAAAAAAAGTGGTATGCTGAGTGTGCTGTGCATTTTCAGGAATTGGCCGGTTTGTTTCAGAGCATCGATCTTCACAATTAACTATTTTTTAGCAATCATTGATTTAGGAAAAAAAAGTGATTATCTCGGCGAGTTAACCATTTTGAGAAATTTTCCGTTTGTTTTCAGAGCAGCTTGCATTTTGTGCTAACAATTCGTTTTGGAAAAAAGTGATTATCTCGGCAAGTTATTTTGAGTAATTTTCCTTATGGGGGTCAGAGCAGCTTGCATCAAAATTAACAATTTAATGCCTAATATTCATTTTGGGGAAAAAGTGATTATCTCGGCGAATGAACCATTTTGAGTAATTTTCCATTTCGGTTCAGAGCAGTTTGCATCTAAAGTAGCTAGTTTGTGCCAAACATTCATTTTGGAAGAAATGTACAGTTGGTTTTCAGAACGTCTTGCATGAAAATGTACTATTTCTTGTCAAACATTAATTTTGGAAAAAATTGATTATCTCGGCTGGGTAAACATTTTTAATAATTTGGCATTTGGTTTCAGAGCAGCTTGCATCTCAATTTGCTATAATTGCTATTTTTTCCCAAACATTCATTTTGCGGAAGAAAGTGATCTTCGGAGTGTGCTGTGCATTTTCAGGAATTGGCCGGTTTGCTTCAGAGCATCGATCTTCACAATTAACTATTTTTTGGCAATCATTGATTAAGGGAAAAAAAATGATTATCTCGGCGAGTTAACCATTATGAGAAATTTTCTGTTTGTTTTCAGAGCAGCTTGCATCTAAAGTTACTATTTTGTGCTAACAATTCGTTTTGGGAAAAAGTGATTATCTCGGCGAGTTATTTTGAGTAATTTTCCTTATGGGGTCAGCTTGCATCAAAATTAACAATTTAATGCCTAATATTCATTTTGGGGAAAAAGTGATTATCTCGGCGAATGAACCATTTTGAGTAATTTTCCATTTCGGTTCAGTGCAGTTTGCATCTAAAGTAGCTAGTTTGTGCCAAACATTCATTTTGGAAAAAAGGTGATTTTCTCGGCGAGTTAAGCATTTTGAGTAATTTACAGGTTGATTTCAGAGCGGTTTGCATGAAAATGTACTATTTCTTGCCAAACATTCAGTTTGCAAAAAAAGTGATGATCTCGGCGAGTTAAGCAGTTTCAATAATTTGCCATTTGGTTTCAGAGCAGCTTGCATTTAAATTAGCAATTTTTCGCCAAACATTCGTTTTGGAAAGAAATTGATTTCCTCGTTAAGCATTTTGAGCAATGTACAGTTGGTTTTCAGAGCGTCTTGCATGAAAGTGTACTATTTCTTGTCAAACATTAAATTTGGAAAAAAGTGATTATCTCGGCTGGGTAAACATTTTTAATAATTTGACATTTGGTTTCAGAGCAGCTTGCGTCTCAATTTGCTATTGTTTGCTATAATTGCTATTTTTTCCCACATTCATTTTGCGGAAAAAAGTGATCTTCTGAGTGTGCTGTGCATTTTCAGGAATTGGCCGGTTTGTTTCAGAGCATCGATCTTCACAATTAACTATTTTGTGGCAATCATTGATTTAGGAAAAAAAGTGATTATCTCGGCGAGTTAACCATTATGAGAAATTTTCCGTTTGGTTTCAGAGCTGCTTGCATCTAAAGTTACTATTTTGTGCTAACAATTTGTTTTGGAAAAAAGTGAATATCTCGGCGAGTTATTTTGAGTAATTTTCCTTATGGGGTCAGCTTGCATCAAAATTAACAATTTAATGCCTAATATTCATTTTGGGGAAAAAGTGATTATCTCGGCGAATGAACAATGTTGAGTAATTTTCCATTTCGGTTCAGAGCAGTTTGCATTTAAAGTAGCTAGTTTGTGCCAAACATTCATTTTGGAAAAAAGTGATTTTCTCGGCGAGTTAAGCATTTTGAGTAATTTACCGGTTGATTTCAGAGCGTCTTGCATGAAAATGTACTATTTCTTGCCACACATTCATTTTGAAAAAAAAGTGATGATCTCGGCGAGTTAAGCATTTTCAATAATTTGCCATTTGGTTTCAGAGCAGCTTAATTTAAATTTCCTATTTTTTCCCAAACATTCGTTTTGGAAAGAAATTGATTATCTCGGCGAGTCAAGCATTTTGAGTAATTTTCCGGTTGGGGTCAGAATGTACTATTTCTTGCCACTCATTCAGTTTCGAAAACAAGTCATTATCTCGGCGAGTTAAGCCTTTTCAAATATTGCCATTTGGTTTCAGAGCAGCTTAATTTAAATTAGCTATTTTTTGCCAAACAGTCGTTTTGGAAAGAAAGTGATTTCCTCGTTAAGCATTTTGAGAAATGTACAGTTGGTTTTCAGAGCGTCTTGCATGAAAATGTACTATTTCTTGTCAAACATTAATTTTGGAAAAAAGTGATTATCTCGGCTGGGTAAACATTTTTAATAATTTGACATTTGGTTTCAGAGCAGCTTGCATCTCAATTTGCTATTGTTTGCTATAATTGCTATTTTTTCCCAAACATTCATTTTGCGGAAAAAAGTGATCTTCTGAGTGTGCTGTGCATTTTCAGGAATTGGCCGGTTTGTTTCAGAGCATCGATCTTCACAAATAACTATTTTTTGGCAATCATTGATTTAGGAAAAAAAGTGATTATCTCGGCGAGTTAACCATTATGAGAAATTTTCCGTTTGGTTTCAGAGCAGCTTGCATCTAAAGTTACTATTTTGTGCTAACAATTTGTTTTGGAAAAAAGTGAATATCTCGGCGAGTTATTTTGAGTAATTTTCCTTATGGGGTCAGCTTGCATCAAAATTAACAATTTAATGCCTAATATTCATTTTGGGGAAAAAGTGATTATCTCGGCGAATGAACAATGTTGAGTAATTTTCCATTTCGGTTCAGAGCAGTTTGCATTTAAAGTAGCTAGTTTGTGCCAAACATTCATTTTGGAAAAAAGTGATTTTCTCGGCGAGTTAAGCATTTTGAGTAATTTACCGGTTGATTTCAGAGCGTCTTGCATGAAAATGTACTATTTCTTGCCACACATTCATTTTGAAAAAAAAGTGATGATCTCGGCGAGTTAAGCATTTTGAGTAATTTTCCGGTTGGGGTCAGAGCGTCTTCCATGTAAATGTACTATTTCTTGCCACTCATTCAGTTTCGAAAACAAGTCATTATCTCGGCGAGTGAAGCCTTTTCAAATATTGCCATTTGGTTTCAGAGCAGCTTAATTTAAAGTAGCTATTTTTTGCCAAACAGTCGTTTTGGAAAGAAAGTGATTTCCTCGTTAAGCATTTTGAGAAATGTACAGTTGGTTTTCAGAGGGTCTTGCATGAAAATGTACTATTTCTTGTCAAACATTAATTTTGGAAAAAAGTGATTATCTCGGCTGGGTAAATATTTTTAATAATTTGACATTTGGTTTCAGAGCAGCTTGCATCTCAATTTGCTATTGTTTGCTATAATTGCTATTTTTTCCCAAACATTCATTTTGCGGAAAAAAAGTGATCTTCTGAGTGTGCTGTGCATTTTCAGGAATTGGCCGGTTTGTTTCAGAGCATCGATCTTCACAATTAACTATTTTTTGGCAATCATTGATTTAGGAAAAAAGTGATTATCTCGGCGAGTTAAGCATTTTGAGAAATTTTCCGTTTGTTTTCAGAGCAGCTTGCATCTAAAGTAGCTAGTTTGTGCCAAACATTCATTTTGGAAAAAAAGTGATCTTCTCGGCGAGTTAAGCATTTTGAGTAATTTACCGGTTGATTTCAGAGCGGCTTGCATGAAAATGTACTATTTCTTGCCACACATTCAGTTTGGAAAAAAAGTGATGATCTTGGCGAGTTAAGCAGTTTCAATAATTTGCCATTTGGTTTCAGAGCAGCTTAATTTAAATTTGCTATTTTTACCCAAACATTCGTTTGGGGAAAAAAAAGTGATTATCTCGGCGAGTCAAGCGTTTTGAGTAATGTTCCGGTTGGGGTCAGAGCGTCTTCCATGTAAATGTACTATTTCTTGCCACTCATTCATTTTGGAAAACAAGTCATTATCTCGGTGAGTTAGCATTTTCAATAATTGCCATTAAGTTTCAGAGCAGCTTGCATTTAAATTAGCAATTTTTCGCCAAACATTCGTTTTGGAAAGAAATTGATTTCCTCGTTAAGCATTTTGAGCAATGTACAGTTGGTTTTCAGAGCGTCTTGCATGAAAATGTACTATTTCTTGTCAAACATTAATTTTGGAAAAAATTGATTATCTCGACTGGGTAAACATTTTTTATAATTTGACATTTGGTTTCAGAGCAGCTTGCATCTTAATTTGCTATTGTTTGCTATAATTGCTATTTTTTCCCAAACAATCATTTTGCGAAAAAAAAGTGGTATGCTGAGTGTGCTGTGCATTTTCAGGAATTGGCCGGTTTGTTTCAGAGCATCGATCTTCACAATTAACTATTTTTTAGCAATCATTGATTTAGGAAAAAAAAGTGATTATCTCGGCGAGTTAACCATTTTGAGAAATTTTCCGTTTGTTTTCAGAGCAGCTTGCATTTTGTGCTAACAATTCGTTTTGGAAAAAAGTGATTATCTCGGCAAGTTATTTTGAGTAATTTTCCTTATGGGGGTCAGAGCAGCTTGCATCAAAATTAACAATTTAATGCCTAATATTCATTTTGGGGAAAAAGTGATTATCTCGGCGAATGAACCATTTTGAGTAATTTTCCATTTCGGTTCAGAGCAGTTTGCATCTAAAGTAGCTAGTTTGTGCCAAACATTCATTTTGGAAGAAATGTACAGTTGGTTTTCAGAACGTCTTGCATGAAAATGTACTATTTCTTGTCAAACATTAATTTTGGAAAAAATTGATTATCTCGGCTGGGTAAACATTTTTAATAATTTGGCATTTGGTTTCAGAGCAGCTTGCATCTCAATTTGCTATAATTGCTATTTTTTCCCAAACATTCATTTTGCGGAAGAAAGTGATCTTCGGAGTGTGCTGTGCATTTTCAGGAATTGGCCGGTTTGCTTCAGAGCATCGATCTTCACAATTAACTATTTTTTGGCAATCATTGATTAAGGGAAAAAAAATGATTATCTCGGCGAGTTAACCATTATGAGAAATTTTCTGTTTGTTTTCAGAGCAGCTTGCATCTAAAGTTACTATTTTGTGCTAACAATTCGTTTTGGGAAAAAGTGATTATCTCGGCGAGTTATTTTGAGTAATTTTCCTTATGGGGTCAGCTTGCATCAAAATTAACAATTTAATGCCTAATATTCATTTTGGGGAAAAAGTGATTATCTCGGCGAATGAACCATTTTGAGTAATTTTCCATTTCGGTTCAGAGCAGTTTGCATCTAAAGTAGCTAGTTTGTGCCAAACATTCATTTTGGAAAAAAGGTGATTTTCTCGGCGAGTTAAGCATTTTGAGTAATTTACAGGTTGATTTCAGAGCGGTTTGCATGAAAATGTACTATTTCTTGCCAAACATTCAGTTTGCAAAAAAAGTGATGATCTCGGCGAGTTAAGCAGTTTCAATAATTTGCCATTTGGTTTCAGAGCAGCTTGCATTTAAATTATCAATTTTTCGCCAAACATTCGTTTTGGAAAGAAATTGATTTCCTCGTTAAGCATTTTGAGCAATGTACAGTTGGTTTTCAGAGCGTCTTGCATGAAAGTGTACTATTTCTTGTCAAACATTAAATTTGGAAAAAAGTGATTATCTCGGCTGGGTAAACATTTTTAATAATTTGACATTTGGTTTCAGAGCAGCTTGCGTCTCAATTTGCTATTGTTTGCTATAATTGCTATTTTTTCCCACATTCATTTTGCGGAAAAAAGTGATCTTCTGAGTGTGCTGTGCATTTTCAGGAATTGGCCGGTTTGTTTCAGAGCATCGATCTTCACAATTAACTATTTTGTGGCAATCATTGATTTAGGAAAAAAAGTGATTATCTCGGCGAGTTAACCATTATGAGAAATTTTCCGTTTGGTTTCAGAGCTGCTTGCATCTAAAGTTACTATTTTGTGCTAACAATTTGTTTTGGAAAAAAGTGAATATCTCGGCGAGTTATTTTGAGTAATTTTCCTTATGGGGTCAGCTTGCATCAAAATTAACAATTTAATGCCTAATATTCATTTTGGGGAAAAAGTGATTATCTCGGCGAATGAACAATGTTGAGTAATTTTCCATTTCGGTTCAGAGCAGTTTGCATTTAAAGTAGCTAGTTTGTGCCAAACATTCATTTTGGAAAAAAGTGATTTTCTCGGCGAGTTAAGCATTTTGAGTAATTTACCGGTTGATTTCAGAGCGTCTTGCATGAAAATGTACTATTTCTTGCCACACATTCATTTTGAAAAAAAAGTGATGATCTCGGCGAGTTAAGCATTTTCAATAATTTGCCATTTGGTTTCAGAGCAGCTTAATTTAAATTTCCTATTTTTTCCCAAACATTCGTTTTGGAAAGAAATTGATTATCTCGGCGAGTCAAGCATTTTGAGTAATTTTCCGGTTGGGGTCAGAATGTACTATTTCTTGCCACTCATTCAGTTTCGAAAACAAGTCATTATCTCGGCGAGTTAAGCCTTTTCAAATATTGCCATTTGGTTTCAGAGCAGCTTAATTTAAATTAGCTATTTTTTGCCAAACAGTCGTTTTGGAAAGAAAGTGATTTCCTCGTTAAGCATTTTGAGAAATGTACAGTTGGTTTTCAGAGCGTCTTGCATGAAAATGTACTATTTCTTGTCAAACATTAATTTTGGAAAAAAGTGATTATCTCGGCTGGGTAAACATTTTTAATAATTTGACATTTGGTTTCAGAGCAGCTTGCATCTCAATTTGCTATTGTTTGCTATAATTGCTATTTTTTCCCAAACATTCATTTTGCGGAAAAAAGTGATCTTCTGAGTGTGCTGTGCATTTTCAGGAATTGGCCGGTTTGTTTCAGAGCATCGATCTTCACAAATAACTATTTTTTGGCAATCATTGATTTAGGAAAAAAAGTGATTATCTCGGCGAGTTAACCATTATGAGAAATTTTCCGTTTGTTTTCAGAGCAGCTTGCATCTAAAGTTACTATTTTGTGCTAACAATTTGTTTTGGAAAAAAGTGAATATCTCGGCGAGTTATTTTGAGTAATTTTCCTTATGGGGTCAGCTTGCATCAAAATTAACAATTTAATGCCTAATATTCATTTTGGGGAAAAAGTGATTATCTCGGCGAATGAACAATGTTGAGTAATTTTCCATTTCGGTTCAGAGCAGTTTGCATTTAAAGTAGCTAGTTTGTGCCAAACATTCATTTTGGAAAAAAGTGATTTTCTCGGCGAGTTAAGCATTTTGAGTAATTTACCGGTTGATTTCAGAGCGTCTTGCATGAAAATGTACTATTTCTTGCCACACATTCATTTTGAAAAAAAAGTGATGATCTCGGCGAGTTAAGCATTTTGAGTAATTTTCCGGTTGGGGTCAGAGCGTCTTCCATGTAAATGTACTATTTCTTGCCACTCATTCAGTTTCGAAAACAAGTCATTATCTCGGCGAGTGAAGCCTTTTCAAATATTGCCATTTGGTTTCAGAGCAGCTTAATTTAAAGTAGCTATTTTTTGCCAAACAGTCGTTTTGGAAAGAAAGTGATTTCCTCGTTAAGCATTTTGAGAAATGTACAGTTGGTTTTCAGAGGGTCTTGCATGAAAATGTACTATTTCTTGTCAAACATTAATTTTGGAAAAAAGTGATTATCTCGGCTGGGTAAATATTTTTAATAATTTGGTTTCAGAGCAGCTTGCATCTCAATTTGCTATTGTTTGCTATAATTGCTATTTTTTCCCAAACATTCATTTTGCGGAAAAAAAGTGATCTTCTGAGTGTGCTGTGCATTTTCAGGAATTGGCCGGTTTGTTTCAGAGCATCGATCTTCACAATTAACTATTTTTTGGCAATCATTGATTTAGGAAAAAAGTGATTATCTCGGCGAGTTAAGCATTTTGAGAAATTTTCCGTTTGTTTTCAGAGCAGCTTGCATCTAAAGTTACTATTTTGTGCTAACAATTTGTTTTGGAAAAAAGTGAATATCTCGGCGAGTTATTTTGAGTAATTTTCCTTATGGGGTCAGCTTGCATCAAAATTAACAATTTAATGCCTAATATTCATTTTGGGGAAAAAGTGATTATCTCGGCGAATGAACAATGTTGAGTAATTTTCCATTTCGGTTCAGAGCAGTTTGCATTTAAAGTAGCTAGTTTGTGCCAAACATTCATTTTGGAAAAAAGTGATTTTCTCGGCGAGTTAAGCATTTTGAGTAATTTACCGGTTGATTTCAGAGCGTCTTGCATGAAAATGTACTATTTCTTGCCACACATTCATTTTGAAAAAAAAGTGATGATCTCGGCGAGTTAAGCATTTTGAGTAATTTTCCGGTTGGGGTCAGAGCGTCTTCCATGTAAATGTACTATTTCTTGCCACTCATTCAGTTTCGAAAACAAGTCATTATCTCGGCGAGTGAAGCCTTTTCAAATATTGCCATTTGGTTTCAGAGCAGCTTAATTTAAAGTAGCTATTTTTTGCCAAACAGTCGTTTTGGAAAGAAAGTGATTTCCTCGTTAAGCATTTTGAGAAATGTACAGTTGGTTTTCAGAGGGTCTTGCATGAAAATGTACTATTTCTTGTCAAACATTAATTTTGGAAAAAAGTGATTATCTCGGCTGGGTAAATATTTTTAATAATTTGGTTTCAGAGCAGCTTGCATCTCAATTTGCTATTGTTTGCTATAATTGCTATTTTTTCCCAAACATTCATTTTGCGGAAAAAAAGTGATCTTCTGAGTGTGCTGTGCATTTTCAGGAATTGGCCGGTTTGTTTCAGAGCATCGATCTTCACAATTAACTATTTTTTGGCAATCATTGATTTAGGAAAAAAGTGATTATCTCGGCGAGTTAAGCATTTTGAGAAATTTTCCGTTTGTTTTCAGAGCAGCTTGCATCTAAAGTAGCTAGTTTGTGCCAAACATTCATTTTGGAAAAAAAGTGATCTTCTCGGCGAGTTAAGCATTTTGAGTAATTTACCGGTTGATTTCAGAGCGGCTTGCATGAAAATGTACTATTTCTTGCCACACATTCAGTTTGGAAAAAAAGTGATGATCTTGGCGAGTTAAGCAGTTTCAATAATTTGCCATTTGGTTTCAGAGCAGCTAAATTTAAATTTGCTATTTTTACCCAAACATTCGTTTGGGGAAAAAAAGTGATTATCTCGGCGAGTCAAGCGTTTTGAGTAATGTTCCGGTTGGGGTCAGAGCGTCTTCCATGTAAATGTACTATTTCTTGCCACTCATTCATTTTGGAAAACAAGTCATTATCTCGGAGAGTTAGCATTTTCAATAATTGCCATTAAGTTTCAGAGCAGCTTGCATTTAAATTAGCAATTTTTCGCCAAACATTCGTTTTGGAAAGAAATTGATTTCCTCGTTAAGCATTTTGAGCAATGTACAGTTGGTTTTCAGAGCGTCTTGCATGAAATGTACTATTTCTTGTCAAACATTAATTTTGGAAAAAATTGATTATCTCGACTGGGTAAACATTTTTTATAATTTGACATTTGGTTTCAGAGCAGCTTGCATCTTAATTTGCTATTGTTTGCTATAATTGCTATTTTTTCCCAAACAATCATTTTGCGAAAAAAAAGTGGTATGCTGAGTGTGCTGTGCATTTTCAGGAATTGGCCGGTTTGTTTCAGAGCATCGATCTTCACAATTAACTATTTTTTAGCAATCATTGATTTAGGAAAAAAAAGTGATTATCTCGGCGAGTTAACCATTTTGAGAAATTTTCCGTTTGTTTTCAGAGCAGCTTGCATTTTGTGCTAACAATTCGTTTTGGAAAAAAGTGATTATCTCGGCGAGTTATTTTGAGTAATTTTCCTTATGGGGGTCAGAGCAGCTTGCATCAAAATTAACAATTTAATGCCTAATATTCATTTTGGGGAAAAAGTGATTATCTCGGCGAATGAACCATTTTGAGTAATTTTCCATTTCGGTTCAGAGCAGTTTGCATCTAAAGTAGCTAGTTTGTGCCAAACATTCATTTTGGAAGAAATGTACAGTTGGTTTTCAGAAAGTCTTGCATGAAAATGTACTATTTCTTGTCAAACATTAATTTTGGAAAAAATTGATTATCTCGGCTGGGTAAACATTTTTAATAATTTGGCATTTGGTTTCAGAGCAGCTTGCATCTCAATTTGCTATAATTGCTATTTTTTCCCAAACATTCATTTTGCGGAAGAAAGTGATCTTCGGAGTGTGCTGTGCATTTTCAGGAATTGGCCGGTTTGCTTCAGAGCATCGATCTTCACAATTAACTATTTTTTGGCAATCATTGATTAAGGGAAAAAAAATGATTATCTCGGCGAGTTAACCATTATGAGAAATTTTCTGTTTGTTTTCAGAGCAGCTTGCATCTAAAGTTACTATTTTGTGCTAACAATTCGTTTTGGGAAAAAGTGATTATCTCGGCGAGTTATTTTGAGTAATTTTCCTTATGGGGTCAGCTTGCATCAAAATTAACAATTTAATGCCTAATATTCATTTTGGGGAAAAAGTGATTATCTCGGCGAATGAACCATTTTGAGTAATTTTCCATTTCGGTTCAGAGCAGTTTGCATCTAAAGTAGCTAGTTTGTGCCAAACATTCATTTTGGAAAAAAGGTGATTTTCTCGGCGAGTTAAGCATTTTGAGTAATTTACAGGTTGATTTCAGAGCGGTTTGCATGAAAATGTACTATTTCTTGCCAAACATTCAGTTTGCAAAAAAAGTGATGATCTCGGCGAGTTAAGCAGTTTCAATAATTTGCCATTTGGTTTCAGAGCAGCTTGCATTTAAATTAGCAATTTTTCGCCAAACATTCGTTTTGGAAAGAAATTGATTTCCTCGTTAAGCATTTTGAGCAATGTACAGTTGGTTTTCAGAGCGTCTTGCATGAAAGTGTACTATTTCTTGTCAAACATTAAATTTGGAAAAAAGTGATTATCTCGGCTGGGTAAACATTTTTAATAATTTGACATTTGGTTTCAGAGCAGCTTGCGTCTCAATTTGCTATTGTTTGCTATAATTGCTATTTTTTCCCAAACATTCATTTTGCGGAAAAAAGTGATCTTCTGAGTGTGCTGTGCATTTTCAGGAATTGGCCGGTTTGTTTCAGAGCATCGATCTTCACAATTAACTATTTTGTGGCAATCATTGATTTAGGAAAAAAAGTGATTATCTCGGCGAGTTAACCATTATGAGAAATTTTCCGTTTGGTTTCAGAGCTGCTTGCATCTAAAGTTACTATTTTGTGCTAACAATTTGTTTTGGAAAAAAGTGAATATCTCGGCGAGTTATTTTGAGTAATTTTCCTTATGGGGTCCGCTTGCATCAAAATTAACAATTTAATGCCTAATATTCATTTTGGGGAAAAAGTGATTATCTCGGCGAATGAACAATGTTGAGTAATTTTCCATTTCGGTTCAGAGCAGTTTGCATTTAAAGTAGCTAGTTTGTGCCAAACATTCATTTTGGAAAAAAGTGATTTTCTCGGCGAGTTAAGCATTTTGAGTAATTTACCGGTTGATTTCAGAGCGTCTTGCATGAAAATGTACTATTTCTTGCCACACATTCATTTTGAAAAAAAAGTGATGATCTCGGCGAGTTAAGCATTTTCAATAATTTGCCATTTGGTTTCAGAGCAGCTTAATTTAAATTTCCTATTTTTTCCCAAACATTCGTTTTGGAAAGAAATTGATTATCTCGGCGAGTCAAGCATTTTGAGTAATTTTCCGGTTGGGGTCAGAGCGTCTTCCATGTAAATGTACTATTTCTTGCCACTCATTCAGTTTCGAAAACAAGTCATTATCTCGGCGAGTTAAGCCTTTTCAAATATTGCCATTTTGTTTCAGAGCAGCTTAATTTAAATTAGCTATTTTTTGCCAAACAGTCGTTTTGGAAAGAAAGTGATTTCCTCGTTAAGCATTTTGAGAAATGTACAGTTGGTTTTCAGAGCGTCTTGCATGAAAATGTACTATTTCTTGTCAAACATTAATTTTGGAAAAAAGTGATTATCTCGGCTGGGTAAACATTTTTAATAATTTGACATTTGGTTTCAGAGAAGCTTGCATCTCAATTTGCTATTGTTTGCTATAATTGCTATTTTTTCCCAAACATTCATTTTGCGGAAAAAAGTGATCTTCTGAGTGTGCTGTGCATTTTCAGGAATTGGCCGGTTTGTTTCAGAGCATCGATCTTCACAATTAACTATTTTTTGGCAATCATTGATTTAGGAAAAAAAGTGATTATCTCGGCGAGTTAACCATTTTGAGAAATTTTCCGTTTGTTTTCAGAGCAGCTTGCATCTAAAGTTACTATTTTGTGCTAACAATTCGTTTTGGAAAAAAGTGATTATCTCGGCGAGTTATTTTGAGTAATTTTCCTTATGCGGTCAGCTTGCATCAAAATTAACAATTTAATGCCTAATATTCATTTTGGGGAAAAAGTGATTATCTCGGCGAATGAACAATGTTGAGTAATTTTCCATTTCGGTTCAGAGCAGTTTGCATTTAAAGTAGCTAGTTTGTGCCAAACATTCATTTTGGAAAAAAGTGATTTTCTCGGCGAGTTAAGCATTCTGAGTAATTTACCGGTTGATTTCAGAGCGTCTTGCATGAAAATGTACTATTTCTTGCCACACATTCATTTTGGAAAAAAAAGTGATGATCTCGGCGAGTTAAGCATTTTGAGTAATTTTCCGGTTGGGGTCAGAGCGTCTTCCATGTAAATGTACTATTTCTTGCCACTCATTCAGTTTCGAAAACAAGTCATTATCTCGGCGAGTTAAGCCTTTTCAAATATTGCCATTTGGTTTCAGAGCAGCTTAATTTAAATTAGCTATTTTTTGCCAAACAGTCGTTTTGGAAAGAAAGTGATTTCCTCGTTAAGCATTTTGAGAAATGTACAGTTGGTTTTCAGAGCGTCTTGCATGAAAATGTACTATTTCTTGTCAAACATTAAATTTGGAAAAAAGTGATTATCTCGGCTGGGTAAACATTTTTAATAATTTGACATTTGGTTTCAGAGCAGCTTGCAATATCTCGGCGAGTTACTTTGAGTAATTTTCCTTATGGGGTCAGCTTGCATCAAAATTAACAATTTAATGCCTAATATTCATTTTGGGGAAAAAGTGATTATCTCGGCGAATGAACAATGTTGAGTAATTTTCCATTTCGGTTCAGATCAGTTTGCATTTAAAGTAGCTAGTTTGTGCCAAACATTCATTTTGGAAAAAAAGTGATTTTCTCGGCGAGTTAAGCATTTTGAGTAATTTACCGGTTGATTTCAGAGCGGCTTGCATGAAAAGGTACCTTTTCTTGCCACACATTCATTTTGAAAAAAAGTGATGTTCTCGGCGAGTTAAGCATTTTCAATAATTTGCCATTTGGTTTCAGAGCAGCTTAATTTAAATTTCCTATTTTTTCCCAAACATTCGTTTTGGAAAGAAATTGATTATCTCGGCGAGTCAAGCATTTTGAGTAATTTTCCGGTTGGGGTCAGAGCGTCTTCCATGTAAATGTACTATTTCTTGCCACTCATTCAGTTTCGAAAACAAGTCATTATCTCGGCGAGTTAAGCCTTTTCAAATATTGCCATTTGGTTTCAGAGCAGCTTAATTTAAAGTCGCTATTTTTTGCCAAACAGTCGTTTTGGAAAGAAAGTGATTTCCTCGTTAAGCATTTTGAGAAATGTACAGTTGGTTTTCAGAGCGTCTTGCATGAAAATGTACTATTTCTTGTCAAACATTAATTTTGGAAAAAAGTGATTATCTCGGCTGGGTAAACATTTTTAATAATTTGACATTTGGTTTCAGAGCAGCTTGCATCTCAATTTGCTATTGTTTGCTATAATTGCTATTTTTTCCCAAACATTCATTTTGCGGAAAAAAAGTGATCTTCTGAGTGTGCTGTGCATTTTCAGGAATTGGCCGGTTTGTTTCAGAGCATCGATCTTCACAATTAACTATTTTTTGGCAATCATTGATTTAGGAAAGAAAGTGATTATCTCGGCGAGTTAACCATTTTGAGAAATTTTCCGTTTGTTTTCAGAGCAGCTTGCATCTAAAGTTACTATTTTGTGCTAACAATTCGTTTTGGAAAAAAGTGATTATCTCGGCGAGTTATTTTGAGTAATTTTCCTTATGGGGTCAGCTTGCATCAAAATTAACAATTTAATGCCTAATATTCATTTTGGGGAAAAAGTTATTATCTCGGCGAATGAACCATTTTGAGTATTTTTCCATTTCGGTTCAGAGCAGTTTGCATCTAAAGTAGCTAGTTTGTGCCAAACATTCATTTTGGGAAAAAAGTGATCTTCTCGGCGAGTTAAGCATGTTGAGTAATTTACCGGTTGATTTCAGAGCGGCTTGCATGAAAATGTACTATTTCTTGCCACACATTCAGTTTGGAAAAAAAGTGATGATCTTGGCGAGTTAAGCAGTTTCAATAATTTGCCATTTGGTTTCAGAGCAGCTTAATTTAAATTTGCTATTTTTACCCAAACATTCGTTTGGGGAAAAAAAAGTGATTATCTCGGCGAGTCAAGCGTTTTGAGTAATGTTCCGGTTGGGGTCAGAGCGTCTTCCATGTAAATGTACTATTTCTTGCCACTCATTCATTTTGGAAAACAAGTCATTATCTCGGAGAGTTAGCATTTTCAATAATTGCCATTAAGTTTCAGAGCAGCTTGCATTTAAATTAGCAATTTTTCGCCAAACATTCGTTTTGGAAAGAAATTGATTTCCTCGTTAAGCATTTTGAGCAATGTACAGTTGGTTTTCAGAGCGTCTTGCATGAAAATGTACTATTTCTTGTCAAACATTAATTTTGGAAAAAATTGATTATCTCGACTGGGTAAACATTTTTTATAATTTGACATTTGGTTTCAGAGCAGCTTGCATCTTAATTTGCTATTGTTTGCTATAATTGCTATTTTTTCCCAAACAATCATTTTGCGAAAAAAAAGTGGTATGCTGAGTGTGCTGTGCATTTTCAGGAATTGGCCGGTTTGTTTCAGAGCATCGATCTTCACAATTAACTATTTTTTAGCAATCATTGATTTAGGAAAAAAAAGTGATTATCTCGGCGAGTTAACCATTTTGAGAAATTTTCCGTTTGTTTTCAGAGCAGCTTGCATTTTGTGCTAACAATTCGTTTTGGAAAAAAGTGATTATCTCGGCGAGTTATTTTGAGTAATTTTCCTTATGGGGGTCAGAGCAGCTTGCATCAAAATTAACAATTTAATGCCTAATATTCATTTTGGGGAAAAAGTGATTATCTCGGCGAATGAACCATTTTGAGT